>NC_136489.1:108122597-108130097 GCF_053919585.1 Euprymna scolopes | reverse complement strand
ATGCCGAAGACTGCTGGACAATACCAATGGCAGGAAATTGTGATTTTGGGGACATGTGGTCAGAACAGATGGCGTAACAACATAGTTGCTCTTTTGCACAACTCCTCGCAAAAGAGGACGTAGAAGACCAAAAACAAAAATGTCAGACAACGAGAAGGGCCTCGAGGACATTAGCATGGCTGAGTTGCTCAGAATAGCGTCAATGGCGACGATTCGTAAAATGTGTCATGGCTGGTCAGTAATGCAAATTCCGTCAAAGAGATCATTTTTTACCCGAAACATTGAAGAGCTTCGAAGATGAGAGTGGTAACATAAAATGGAAGTGCTCCTTCGTGCTCTGGGATTTCTCCATAGTTACCATTATTTTCACTTTTACGAGAGATTCAATAGCACATTTCTGCTCTAGACGCATGTCCATGACAGGGACTGATTTCTTAGATTCCTACACCGTCAATACATACAATAGAGATATGATACTTTCAGGTCATGGATGTATAAGTTCGGTTATCGTAACAATGCAATTTGCAATCCCTATCTGACCCATCTTATCCGAATGAAAAAAAAAATAGGAGGCACTATTTTTTAACCTCCCTCCTATATACTAAAAACTAAAAGGAGATGGTGGTATAAGTCATTAGAACCAAAATAAAACAGAACTCAGTCTAATAGGGTAATGGCTTTAAGGTGGTTCAGCTTAAAAAATGTCCGAGGTTAAATAATTGACGTGTCAAATACAAGAAATTATAGAAAGATCATTTAAGATAAACTGAAATGATAATATAGTAAGAGCAGCGTCTGATATAGAGCGTAAAAACGATATGTAGCGAATACGTTAGCAGGGGAAGATATTTGAATGACAAAATGTTATAAGTTAGTAAAAGAAATAATTAATTAGGATTAGTAAGTATAGAAATCATATGAATAAAGGTATGAACTAATAAAAAAAACATGAACGAAGCAAACTTAAATGAAATATAATATTTTGTAATGCTTTAGGTAAGGGTTGGAGAAAAATGTAATCTATAGATATTAGTTGCAAAACTTTTTTTTATGTTAGGGAGTAAAGTATATTATCGGGGAGTATCCAGATGAATCAGTAGGATAACTAAAGTCTGTTAAAAATAGTCTTAGTTAAAAAAGGAGACTATGTAAAACAAGGGCTTATCATACATATCACATTCTTATCATTTTCTGTGTTCACACGCAAAAATAAGTTCGTTCTTAGTGTAATTTATATTCTTACTTTTAGCAGATGCAATTACCACAGTTGGCAAAACTTATTCTGTTTTTAGGCAGAGAACCACATTTTCATTATGTTACGTCTTACTCGTGTTTGTCTTGATAAGGAAATATCATTAAACTCTTCGAAAATGAATATTTACTGAAAGCATTTATGTTTAATATATATCTATTATATAAATCTCACCTGTCTGTTTAAATGTGTGTATGTATGTATTTATGTGTGTGTGTATGTTTGTATGTATGTATGCATGCATGTATACATGTATGTATGTATGTATGTATGCATGTATGTATGTATGTATTTATTTGTGTGTACGTATGTGTATATGTATGTATGTCTGCCTAAAACTTTCGACAGAGGCGACGGATTTTCACAGAATGGGTATCATGTTTAAGCTCGACCTTTCGGACGACAAATATCAAATAATTGGCTAAAAACAGTACTTCCTTCACTCTCAAGTGGGCAGTTTTCTACAAGGAGGTGTCGCATTTTTCTCTGATATTTTCGAAAGTAATCCCCTCTTTTCGATTGACTAACCCTAATTTAAACCTTCGCCACTTCCGGTTTGGAGATTGACGTAAGGGCAAAGACGTCACTTATCTTTTATGTTCTTTTTCTCCTTCGCGATACGGGTTCGAGCCTGCCTGCCCACTACAACATTTTTGTTTGCACAACAGACACCTCTAAACACCTTGGTAACGCCGACAACCCAGGCTACGATAATATAAGAAAAGAATTTGGCGAAAAAAAGAAATGAGATATGCAAAGTTTGAAAAAACATAAATTTAATAACAGTTACTGAAGATAATGTTCATAGAAACACCCCCCTCCACAAAATAATAAAAATGTTAACAACGTGGGTAATTTCACACGCTGCCATGTTGAATTTCAGAAATAAAACATGTTTTTCAGTTTACATATTTAGACTCTAAACTAAAAAAAAATTCAGAAGATTCTATTTCTGAAAAACGATTTATAAAATATATCACCTGAAAAATCTTATAATTAGATCCATAAGCTAATAGAAAAATAATAAAAAATAAATTACGAAACTAAAGCTATACAATAAAACAAATTGGCTGTTATGAAATGAATGGCTTTCGTTAATAGATGCTTCTGTAAAACACATGTGACATGTGATATTTTATATTTCACAACGTAAATTCCACTGAGAAGGAAACATATATTAATAATCCCGTAATTGTAAAATATTTTAAAATTTACATACCAATATAAGAAATAATTTTATCTAATTAAAAAACTAATAGTGAGAATTCACTCTCGTTAATTTATAAACAAATCAAAACTAAATTAAAGGCGTTTTTATTGAAGCCTAGTGCGGAATAAGACATTAATATATGATTCTACCAACAATGGACGAAAAAAAAAATAGCCAACTTTGATCCCAGACTGAAGTCTAAGAAATTGTATTTTAGAATGCATGTTTAACCAAACGGCAACATTAGGCAGGTGACGGTGACTAGGTATTTAAGGAGTCGGATTTGGATGTTCGGGTTCTAATCCAATCTTTTTAATTTGAACATTTTCATTTGGTAACGTTTACATGGTTCAACCCGTAAATACACTATATTTTTCTAGAAAAGAGTGTTTTTAATTTTAAAAAAAAAATCGCAGAATCAAATGCCAACAAAAAAATATCCGTTTAGTTTGAAATGAATGAATGAAGCTCAATAACTAAAACTAAACAACAGCAACATCAGATGAAATTAGAAAACTCATTATTTTTGTTCGCATTTTTGAGCGATCCAATCTTGGAAAAAAGTGGTCCGGGGTCATAACACACGTGCACTCTTTTCAATTGACTAACCCTAATTTAAACCTTCGCCACTTCCGGTTTACAAGTATATTATCGGGTAGTATCCAGATGAATCAGTAGGATAACTAAAGTCTGTTAAAAATAGTCTTAGTTAAAAATGGGACTATGTAAAATAAGGGTTTATCATACACACAACATTCTTATCATTTTCTGTGTTCACACGCAAAAATAAGTTCGTTCTTAGTGTAATTTATATTCTTATTTTTAGCAGATGCAATTACCACAGTTGGCAAAACTTATTCTGTTTTTAAGCAGAGGACCACATTTTCATTATGTTCTTGGCATACAATTAGATAAACAATTGTAGGAAACTTTGCATATTTTCTATGCAGTTATGTCCATGTAGAGTTGTGTAAAATTATGATTACATAAAACGTAATGTATACAGTGGAACAGATTAAATAAAAAAATTCACAAAATAAATGACTGCGTATTAGGAATATGAATCTTCATAAAAATTGATAAACTTAAGCGCTTTAATACATTATCTATTCTCCTCTGCCGTGATAGTGTCGTTCACATTTTAAATAAGTGATGTCGACTCACACACACACATCACACACACATAGTAATGTTTATCAAGAAAAAGAAAAATAATATAAACATGTGTATACAAATATATATATATATATATATATATATATATATATATATATGCATATACATATAGCATATTTTTTCAATTTTCTATTGGAAATTTCATTTTTTTATATGAAAACTTTATATAAGCAGTTGTCGATAACTTTAAAATGTTTTAATCGTGTGTATGTTTATGCGAAACCTTAACTAGGTTTAAGATAAAAATATAATTTACATTGGGGATTAGACGAAGTTTGACAATATTTATTTTTATACGAGGTAGAATTTGCGTATCGTTAATGATTACAAAGATTCAATTTGGGGGGGGGGTCGTTAATCTCTCTATAACCGTTTGCATAAGGATCTTTGTATATGACATTATAAAAACATATTTTAAGATTTCCGTCCAAGCGACCCTATTCTGGTTATTTAGCACAAAAAACATTAATTATACAAAAGTTGAGGAGTGGGTCGTTGTTAGATTTCATTAGAGTATAAGTTGATTAAATAAAGAGCATAGAAAAACATCTTCAAAGATTCTTCGTGAATTTATTGTTTTCTATATAAACCTTAACATTATATAACAATCATTTGATACACACACACATATATATATGTGTGGGGGGGGGGGTTGAATGTACAGAAACTACTGCTATTACATGTTAAGGTGTAAGTATATAACATATTTAAATAATATAGAAGAGGAAGATATATTCTCAATTTCTTAAATAGTTACGTGTTTGAGATGTAATTATTTCATGTATGGAGATTACATAATATATGTAAATATGAGATTTTATGCGATCTTTTTCAGTATTTACTGCGACAGTTCTTAATGCATCAGCAGAGCCAGGTAGTAAGTTATTAAATTCATATGGCAATTAGGCTACAGAAGTAATTTATATTCCATCCTCATAACAATTATCAGGCTTACAATGAATACAATTATCGTTGTGCATTTTGGTATATACACAAATATTGTCAGTTAGATTCTTTGTTAATCCCGCTCTTAAGTTTACTGCTTATATTATCAATATATATATATATATATATATATATATATATATATATATATATATATATATATATATATATATATATATATATATATATTATATATTATATATTATATATATATTATATATATTATATATATATATATATATATATTATATATATTATATATATATATATTATATATATTATATATTATATATATTATATATAGGGTGGCCGAAAAGTCCCAGGCCACTATACATGTATTTTTAATAAAACAGCAGCAATTAAGCGCTCCTCAACAGTAAATACACTGATGTAAGTCATAACCTGAAAAAATAAATGAAATAAATTGTTTTAACAACATTAGAATATTAAAATCAATCATATTTAACAGCATTAAAATATAAAAAATAGAGTGTCCTGGGACTTTTCGGCCACCCTGTATATTATATATTATATATATATATATATATATATATATATATATATATATATATATATATATATATTCATTCAGACAATAATTGTTGATACTGTTGAATAGCGCGGAGTGTTCTTGCTTCCACATCTAGTACACTGTGCGCTAATTATTGAGGACACATCAGAATTAAAATCGCTAATGGTATCGGAATCTTGTATCTTAATTAGGAAGATTGTCTAAGCACTAGTTTTTTGCACTCTAATTACCTTCTCTTTCTAATATTTCCTAATCTGTCTTTTCTTTTCGTTTCTACTTTCTAAAAGTATTATATTCTCATGTACTCGCCATGAACAAAACGACTTGAATGTGAATGTGTATTCATATAAATGTTTACTTAAAATCGAAAACAATCATAGACTACAGCAGTGAAGGAAGAAAGAAGGGCAACCGCTAAGTTCGCGCCACTATATCTACTTAGATTGCGAAGCCTCCTTCCCTGTTAAGAATGAACATGTCTGCCTTGGTTTAAGTATCGCCAGAAAAGAGACAGAAAATTTCAATCCGTAAGCCATGTAGTTCATCACTTCGTTTTGGAGTTTTTTTTTGTTTTTTGTTTTGTTTTGTTTTTTGTTTTGTGTTTTGTTTGTTGTTTAATTTTCGCTTACGTTTCTCGGTTCAGAAAACGGTTCTATTATATCTACAGATATTTCGGTGTTATTTTACTTAGAAGCCTTGCATGAAAAGTCTGTTTCAGAATAAAACATGAAAGAACGATTTCTTCGCCTCTCATTAAAATCCCCGGCTTAATCTAAAATTTCATCTAGCATTACTGGAAATTTAGAGTCAATTTTAAAACATATAGACATATAATAAACTATAGATGGTTACTTTTAGTCAAAACAAGTGCTCATCATGTGCAGTTGATTTTGCCTTTACGTTCTTTTAAATTTGATCATGCAAACCGATCATTGTTTTAAATGAAATGAATCGGAAGTCAAATCTGCAGCGTAAAAAATTAAAGGATGTTCGGTGTGAAAACCGACTTCATGTTAGAATTCTGAAATCACTATTCCCTGATAAAATTGTCTTTGAGGTTGTTATATTTGATGAAGACGCCAAGCACTATAACAGGCACGAAGGTAAAACGAACGTACACATATCTAAGACAATGAGCGCAACCTTAGGGAATGACTCCAGTCTTTGGTGGAATGGGGAGTTAGGTGTATTTAATACTGATAAGACTGGACTTTTTTCATTAAACAATTAAACAAAAACTGTCAGTCACTGATTACCATGACCAATAATACGCTACCAGATAGCTCTTCGTTCAAACTCTTCGGCTTAACATTCACTGGCAACGTAGGTTCGAAGAAACCCGTTAAAGACAATGCTAAGCCTGCAACCAGGGCTGGGTTCCCTCTATCGTGCTATAAAATTACTTACATCTGAGAGTACTCTATAAAACCATCCATATATGGGGTATTGTTGCCACATCCGAGCCCGTCCATCTATTATTTGTCTATTCCTCTTTAAGAAAAAAAGAGTATCCATCTATATAGGTTCCGGACTATTAACCAAACTTCAATCCCTGCTCCAGCGTCGCAATGGTTAATCCCTGCCTCTGTTTTACAAGTATTTTAATTGACTATAGCTACACAAGCAGCAAAATCCTACCCTTAAAAGGGTACGGTTTTGCTTTTTGTATAAGTCTCTAGATTCCGGAAAGCCTCTATTTGAATCGTTTTTCGCACTGATAGACTTTGGAATTTTCTTCCCAGTCTATTGCTTTCCTGACTGCATTGATCCAACAATTTAATTATAATCTGTAAAGACACCTAGCTGCCCAAATCCCTGCATAATGTCTATGTCGTTATGGTTCAAATAATAGCCTCTGAAATCCAATTGCTAATATATCTTGTTTTTACTGAATGAGAGTAAATAAAAACACAAAATTAATTTAAACAGTGGAAATTTTATAACATTTTTATCAGACAAGGAAAGTTGTGTTTCATCTTGTGAAATAGAGAATAGCCATGTGTATTAATCGCTAATATATATATATATATATATATATATATAATCAACGTGCTTCTCTGTGCCCTAATTAATATGACCTTAACAATGTCTATACGCATACATAAAATCAAAGTGATGTAATTCATCCCAACTATAAAATTTAAAAAAATATATAATTTGCGATGAAAAACATCTAAAGGCCACAAGAGAAGACAGCTTTATCATTCAATACATTTTATTGTTATTAATTGGAATTTTTTCCTGAAATAAAATATTGAAAAAAAAAAGCGTTTGTTTCCTGAAGATGCAACTTTTATATTATTTTAAGTAGTAATGTCAAATAAATATTGATGAATTACATGTTTTAATGCATATTAATGTGTCCGAACATTTACAGATGAAAAC
>NC_136489.1:108092597-108117597 GCF_053919585.1 Euprymna scolopes | reverse complement strand
TGATAAATAAATTAACAAGTTTTTTTTAGCGAGCCGAATAATGCATGGCCATTATTAAACAGGGCATGCTTTGAATAATCGATACAAAAAAAAATTCGATAAATCTTGTCCCCTTTGTGTTAAAAATAGCATCTTTTTTTTCGATCCCGTTTGAAAACGTTTGCCGCCTTTCGACTACGATGGACCAAACGCGCTGAAATATTTTTTTTATTCTGCTTTAAATTGCCCCCCCCCCATTTTGGGGAGCCTGGCCCCCACACACATACACATTAAAACCCAAACTCATACAAATGGTCACCCATCTGGTACTGGCCAGCCTCAGCTTAATAATATATTGAAATTTTCGTCACTGAAAAATAAGTTTTTTTGGCCTGTTTGGTCTTCCATAGTTTTCTTCTTATCAAAAGAAAACGTAAATAGAGTCGATCTGAACTCTACGCCGACGCGAAATATCTGGTTACCTATATGAATAAGTGGAATTATTTGAAATTCAGGTACTTATATTATAATATTTGTGCATATTCTCTTAGAAAATCATCCTAAATCTTAGTTAGACAATAAATAAATAAATTAATTATTTCAAAAAACCTTTTTTTTTAATATTTAAGTACGTTTTTTGTGCAAGACAAAAAATGTCAATTGTTAACTTTTTGGGAAAATTTAACATTTAAAATTAAATTAAAAATAGTAGAAAAAGTTTTACATTATTCTGTTGTCTGTATGATAACATTCGGGGTTTTATCTTTCTGGAAAAAAAAGTTACTCAGAAATAATGGATTTTAATAAATGTAATTTAGCTTTAAAAAACAACAACTTGATTTTGCGGCCATTTTTGGCGGTGCCTACTTAAAAGCATCCGTTTCCCGTAACTCACCCTGTATGACACAAAAAAAGATGCTACTGCGAAATTTCCACAGGTCCCGCTAGTATATATAATTAATGTATCATATTACATCCAATACTAACTCCACTTTTCATATTTACAATATGTTATCAGTTTTTAAGGCGAAATTCATTTCCAAATAAATGTTATTAAAATAGATGCATTTATCAATTGGCTGGTGTGGAAGATTACACAAATCAGTACTACGATGATTTTGTTGCTATTTCAATCTTACGAGGTCTTCCTCCTAGGCTTTTCCTTCTCTCTTAGAAGGGGTTACTTTATTACTAGTCGTATGCGCCAATCCTACTGAAAAATGCCAACGAGATTTTCGGGTATTTTTATATCAGAGCCGTGTTTTTTTGTTTGTTTGTTTGTTTTTTCTCACTTGCACCAATGAAATAACCATTTCCCTGTTGACTGAAGTATGTCTCTAGTCCTGGGGAGTTCAAGGAGGTTCATCCGCTCTAACTTTGGATAGTACTTTGAGAATGCGTAACTTATTATTTTAATTGGAATTCATTATTGAGATGAGTATTATTTATATTAATTTATTTATTGCGGACTATTATTCTCATCTAATTTATTGTTGATCGCCTGAGGCGCTCCTATCTGGAAATGACAATGGGGCTGTTAAGACATTTTTGCAGTCCAGAGTGAGCTTTTGTTTAGGCGCTGGCTGTTTAAATCCTATTTGTACCTTTGTATCACGTTATTCCGGGATAAGAGGGAGATAAATGACTTATCGTAAAATACTGTTTCAGCAAGATATTTAAATAATAATACAAAGACCATTTTCAAGTTTTAATTCGTTTATATAGTGTAACAGTTTTAATCTATTATAGAAAAAGGAAAACGTGTGTCAGTTTGTATGTGTGTGTCTATGTGTGTCTGTGTGTGTGTCTGTGCCTGCAAAACAATTTTGACGGACTCGTTGAACCGTGATAAAATTGATATCGTTAGAAAGATCTTTCTTTGGGGTAGAAAATTATATTAAAAATTGCTCCAAATGTTAATTCTGTGCTGTCAAGTGAGCCGTTTTTTGAAAGGAGGGGTCGTTTTTTTTGCGTCGACCTTTTTGCAAGTCCTATGCCTAGCGATCTAAATCTATGTTTTAAAAACGTTATTTCGACCCGTCGTGATGTTATAAGTCCCCGTGGTCGAGACGGTTAAAGCGTTACATTTTTTCGCCTCCATTTCCTCTTTCACTTGTCAGGTTCGAGCCTACCTACCGCGGCTAACTTGTTATTTTTGTTTTTTGTGGGTTGGGGGAGGGCGCTCGTAGGGGTACTCGTTGCTATTTTGCTTGAAACAAAATTTTGTTTTTATGTTAATCCTATATGAATACGAAATAATCTGTTTTTCTCTTAGCTAAAAATAATTACCAACTTAACTTTGTTTAAAAAGTAGAACGAAGTTCACTTTTGTGAAGATACTCATCTAAAATTGGAAGAATTCGATTTAAAAAAGGAGACTACAAAAGGTATTGGAGTATGTTGTTAGATTGTTTGAGTCGGAGAAGCCACTGAGATATACTTATGATGAGTTATTCGATTTTAAAATATTTCAGTTCGAAATAGGTAAAAATGTAATTTTTGGTAAACATTCGACATTTCTCAGATACATTTTGGAGTTTATATTTGTCTATCGAAGAATCCCATCCTCTAAAATATAAGTGAAGCTACCACAACCACGAAACGGATATAAAATTAAACTAGGGGTGACATTGGGTGAATTGTGAACGACACGGACTGAACACCTTGGTGTACTACGTTTAACTCCAACTAATTAAATAGACACACTTTTGTAAACCCCACAGGTGATCTTGGGTTTAACTCCCTGGAAAAGAGCTAAATGAAGACTAATCGAACTTTTACGTCATTTCTAACTGCAGCATATATTTTTGAACGGTATTAAATATGTGCATGCAATTCTATCTGTAACAATAACTTTTATTGCAATACCATCTACTCTATTAGAAAGAAAATGTGTAGGTATTTGTATCTATCTCTCTCTCTCTCTCTCTCTCTCTCTCTCTCTCTCTCTCTCTCTCTCTCTCTCTACTTATATATAAACGTCCATTTGTGTGTGAGAGAAGAATTTCCCTATGGACTCCCAAACAACTAGGGGCTATTTTTGAAATTTCACACAAATATACTTTATGTGTTTGGGAGTGTTCTAAGATAGATTTTTGTATTAGATTGGTTCCGATAAGGGTCGGTAATCGCATAGATCCGATTAGAAGAAAAAAAAACGATTTGGATCAAAGTTAACACCTTATATAGCCTAACATCGCAAATGTATAAAAACAGTCGGTTCTTTGATAATACGGGAGCGCATTCTAAATGAATGCTTCAGTTTAGGGCACAATTGAACCATGGTAGTTGAATTTTGCATTTTACACTTTTATTCACGCTATTATATAAAATTAATTTAATAAAATCGACACTAGATTGTCTGCAGTGTAATGTAGAATGCAATGTATTTAGGACGGAATCACTACGAGAAGGCATGTGAAACTTTCTTCCGGTCTGCCTCGGTGGGTAACCGACTAAAGCAAATAATCAATCGATTTGACTGAAAAATTGAATATTTCACCGATTTCGATGACAGTAAAAGTATTGGAAGTGTGAAATATACGTGAATCACCCTCCAACCCCGGGCAACGTCGGGTCTCTCTGCTAGAATTTATATAAATATAATTTATAAATATATATATATATATATATATATATATATATATATTAAATCCCCGAAACAGTGTTTAATGGTAAACAACTGATGATCCCTTGAAAAATAAAAAAATTGTTATTATAGTAAATTCGAGAGAGTTGATGCAGTGATTGTAGGTGATTAAATGACTTACTGACTAGATGGTTTTTTAACGAATGATAAAAAGTAATTTTTTGTATAGTTTCAGATGTTTAAAACTTCAAAGACTATATATATATATATATATATATATATATATATATATATATATATATATATATATATATATATATATATATATATATATCGAAAAAAGAACCAGCGAATACAAACATTGGCAAAATAATATTTTTTTGCTATTATTTTTGACTGAGCAAATATGCTAGTAAAAAAGAAAAAAAAAAAAAAGAACAAGAACAATAAACTATCAAGACCATATCCACAAAATCACTTTCTATCACAATGGTCGTTTTTAATTTTTAATTGTTTTATTGTACATCGAAGGACAACAATAATTGTTATTGTTATTTTATAGTATTTCAATAATTGTTACGTGTTTTATATTTTTGTCTCGTTAGTAAATAAATTCAAAGGAGGTCAACTCGTTACTCCACTATTGTCTTAAGCAGCGAACAATTTTAACTTATATTTTCTAATAATATCTACTAATAACATGCGAAAAGTATCATCGTGCAAAATGTGACCCATTCTGTCGAGTCGTTTTGTTTCCTGTAAAGGGGCAACATCATAACAGAAAAAAATATCGTGTTATAATAGAGTTTATCTGGAACTTCTGCATCTTAACTTTTTTTATCTTTATTTTTGGAAGAGTTAGTTTCGTAACAAAGGGAGATAATAACGTGATTTAAGAAACTTTCGCCAAGTTTCAGGAATATCAATGAAGTTATAAGTAACACACCAGCAAGCATTTATTGAATTAAACCATTTTTAACGGGCAGTTTTGCTTCTTTTTATGTTGAACAGCAAACCATTTTACAAAATAAATTAAACTTTTTAAATAAATTTAATCAACCAACAGTTTCCAGACAACTTAAGATTCATAAATATTTAAAAATGTGTGGATGTTTTTTAAACAAATTGTTTTCGTAATAAATAAAAATTTTGAAATAAATTAAAACAACTAATAAATTACTATCGCAAAGAATTACGTTTATTTTCAGAGAAAATTTCGTGATTTTCTCCACTTGTCTCGCATTGAACTCTTTAAAAGAAGACAAAATAAACATTGGCTAATATCGGATTTGAAGACTACCATAGCATAGTCAGCTGGAAAACTATCTTTTTTTCTGTGAGAATGGGGCTGTAAGGAACAGAGGTGGACATGTCCCACTAGATTGTTAAATCGATTTTTGTAAATTTTTATGACGGGAAAAACTGTTATCAGCTGAATATTCCAAGATATACCAGGAGTAGCCCATCTTAGTTTACGGATTCATAAAATTGACAGATATCCTCAAAGATAATCATTGTATTTATTGGTTCAATAGAGAAACTCCAGAGGTCTGTTTTCCTCAAGAAACGGCAATAAATCAGAGATATTTAAATACTCAAAAAAAAAACCTTCCGGAAGAGATGTACACTACAAGAACAAGATACGAAAAGATAAAATATAAGAATTATTAGAATCAGTAATTGAAGATTATGGGAGACAGTCGCTATTGAATTTAATAAGTAGTGCTTAATAATCTAATCAACTAAATAATATGAAATAGAAGTCAAATATGAACGAGTAAGATTATAGAGGCATAATAGGCGAATCAAATGAGGTATAGGTTGTTTAAACAGTTATATTCAATATTTTATTTATTTATTTCGAACTATTATCCTCATCTTTTATAGCTTTTTTTTAACGACGTTTCAGCCAACTATTCCTCTAGCCTTCGTCAGGTTGTTAACCGCGACGGGATATGAATGCTGAATCTTCAACTGTATCTTCAGTAATTACTGCCTTCCAAAGTTGTCGTCTCATCACATTTTGGCCACTTAATCCTCTGGCTGGCTTTGGGTAGAATTGAAATCGCTATCTTAAGACAATGCTCACCTGGAACTGTAAGGATTCAACGTCTCTATCCAATGCGCTACGGGCACAGAAGAATTCCAATAATTACATAATAGTTACATTTAATTTAGCTTAAAATTGCGGTTGAAAAATGCAGTTTAAAAATACCATATTTCAGCATACCCCGGTCAACGCCTGGTTCTCTCTCATTCTTCTTATATAAATATTGCTTTGATCAAGCAAGTATTTACCCATAACACATTTAGATCTCTTGTAATTATAAGTGTTAATTTGCATCAACAAACGCAAATATGCCAGCATGAGTTACGCGAAAAATAACAGTGGAGTAAAGGTGAACTTTTGCCAGCTTTTATTACGCTAACATACGACGAATACTATCAGATGCATAGCCGATGTCACAGATTGTTCGACTACCTTTACTATTTGTTTACAGTTTTGAAAAATGCACCGTCGACAGGGCGGCGACGTTTCGACTAACGAGGCAGGTCGACCACGGGATGGTTAGTTTATTTTATGTGTCGGTTTCTAGTACAGTAACTATTCAGTTGCCTCCTCAAGATGGCGCAGATAGACTCAAACCTGTTTTATTAAGGTGGAGAAAAATAGGACACCCCCCTCCAAAACCGGGAATTCTTGATTTGAACTTAGTTTTAAAAATTCTCTCAGTCTAGAAAAATTACCGCTTTACTTACCGCGGGCAGAAAATGAAATATAGTGGCAGAACAGATATTACGGTTTGCTCCGAGCCAAACGGTTGATGCGGTCACGCAGCTTGTTTTGTACATTTGCGATGGTACGATTTATGTTTGTTTGTTTTTTTTTATGTGTTTACTGCTTTTTGTCAGTTCTTGAATCTTTTGTAAAATGTTGCCGATTGATTTTCACGGTTGAACTCTAATCCTGTGACATCGCTAAAGCATTTGACATGGAGCCGGAAACCCCGTTCTGTTCATTACTGCATTTACCTGAGGTTTTCATGTCCTCTCCCCCGCCCTTTTTTAAGCAGGTGATTGATCACTTCACCGTCGGTGTTGCGAGAACACAGAATCAAAAAAAAAAAAAAAACAAGAGAAGGGAGCTTTCCTTTCGAAGATTCTGTTATTCATATGGGCATCTCCGTTCATTATATCCCCATTATTATTGTTGACTTATCGAGTTAGCTTGCATTGTGCTCGTTATTTTCTGTAAAGGTTGTCATGATAGTTGAGGTACTGTACATTGTCCATATTCTATTATCCAACCGTGTGTAACAGATTTAACTCTACGTTAAAATCGAGCTATAGCATAGACAGTGGCTGTTAATAGATCGAAACATGCGTTTTCTAAAGCTTATTAAAATCTATTAAAAACCTTTATTTCTTAACAACTTTTGGATTTACTAGAAACATAAAACCCTCAAGTTTATTATGTTAAAAGCTAAATAATATAACACTTTTCTATAATTTTTAATAGAATATTAAGTTTTGAATTAAAAAAAAAAACGCGTTTGACCCATTTTCTGCTGTATGTCAACCCAACAAAACAAATATATTTTTAACGGTTTTCGAATCAACTAAACTAACTTTTTATGTCTAATAAAATTTACTATGGTTGCCTATTAGAATATGCAAAAATATTAGAATATAATTACCTTATATTTAATTAAATTCAAATAATTCAATTATTTCGCACGACTCGTATATTTTAAAAGAAGATGTGCTTACCGCCGCCATCCTTGGTCTTAGGTTTGGGGACCCAGTCGCGTCTAAATATTTATTCAAGCCTTCTTATTAATTTTAATGTAACCAGACGGGCAAACACATTTTTAAGTAATTGAATTTAATTATAATTACAAAGGCTATTTATGGTAAAATGTGTTATTTTAAGCTCTTTAATTTGTTCCTTCATAATAATTGATCAATCAAGCTTGAAATGCTTCCTAATACTTATTAAAAGTAGAGAAAAGGTGCGTTTTTCTATGTTTATATCAAACATACATTTTTAGCATTATATTTCTCAGGTTTAATATCACTTTTAGACAGTTTTTAATTTCATGATTAAAAAGCTTCGTTCCTTTCTTATTTTCTATTGAACCACAGTTTTTCCATAAACTAGATCATACTGTATGTTTTTGTTCTTTTTTTACACAGTGATCACCACTTATCAAGGCCCGGAAGCCACTCAGGGATAAGGGTTATTGCAAGTACATTACGTTAGTGTGGAGATTTGATGAAGTGTGTACTTAAGCGGGTTGTTCATTAGGAATTTGTGAACGTTGGACTTGAAGACATCCAAGTTGTAGTCCGGTGGGAAGCAGGCAGACGGAACAGAGTTCCACAGGCGTGCAGTTCTAAGAACTAAGATCATGTTCCTGACTTTTTATTGCATAAATCAAGTTGATGTTCATAAGAATTTGGTGGCCCTTAACACGGCCGTTTTTGTTAATCCCCTTGGGGGATGCAACTTGTTGTAATATCATACCCATCATCTGCAGAAATCCATGTCTTCATTGTTAGAGATAATTTTCAAAAAGGGAGATAACACCTTTTTGTAAATCATAACAGGTTACTGTATCTTGAAGAAAAACGTAATACGCAGATGGAATTATCACTTATAATTTTCACACCCTATTTAAAAAAAAAAATTATTCGATTATTTAAAGCATTCTTTATGTACTGGTACATGGAATGTTTACACATTCTAAAATAAAATTTGTAATTGTTTGTTTTTTTTTAGATTTAAAAGAATGCTTATTTGAACGTTTTGTAAAAATAATATTTTTTATCCTCATCAGAAAGATAATAATTACTGATAGCATATTCAACCAATCTTACATTTTAAAACGCAAAAAAAAAAAAAATTAAACACATTCAAATTTCCGATTTCAATCTCCGATGTTGAAGGTACTCTGTGAAATTTTTGGTGTTATTTATTTATTTTTTTATTTTTTTACACTCGTTAACCCTCTTACCACAGGTGGGGACGTTAGTACATTGGCAACTATGCAAACAAATGAATCATAAACACAGAAAAATGGTACAAACACAAGGATGCAGTAGTAAAGGAAAATGAAAGTATAAGATTTTATTGGACATACATACGCAAACATAAAAAGACCGGATGTCATAATAGTTAAAAAGAAGAAAATGTCCTGTCAGATTTTAGATTTCGCCGATCCAGCGGACCATAGAGTGAAGATCAAGGAGACTGAGAAGCGGAGCAGATACTGGCCAGAGAGCTCAAAGAGATCTGGAAAATGAAGAAAGTAACGATAACACTACTAATAGTAGGAGCGCTAAGAACGATACCTAAAACTTTAAAAAAAGAATCGGAGAGATTGGAATTAGATGGATGGCAGAGAAGATACAACGAATTCCAATAATGAAAACTGCAGATATATTAAGGAAAATCCTTGAACGTGAAGACAATCACCACACATAAACTACACACAAACTGAACACAGAAACGGCTACAAATGTAAAACACAAGGGAACATCACATGGAATCATGAAAATTGAAACTGTATAATTGAAAAATACCACCCCTTCTTTATATGAGTGCCACCATAGAGGAGCTGCACAGCAAATAGTGAGGATCAAGGAGGATTAAAAGATTGAGAAGAGAAATCACTAACCATACCTCCGCTAGATTAGTTCAAAGAGGAGTGGGACCTTTGAGAGGCTTACTGTAACGCAAATTCCAGCGAAGACCACTGGTCGCCGCTAACGAAAAAGTAATGCTAAGCGACTGTTGCAATAACGCAACTTCTTTTACAAAGGCTATCGAAAGAGGTGGAGAGTACTGGATATTCTGGGAGACTTGTTGCCACATAAACTCCGGGACATGAAATTACAAAACCTGGATCGGAATTCAGGCTGGAAAACCTAGATGAAAAATTTAAAAAAAAAGCCCAAGCGCTAAACAAGATGCAAGCGAATAGAAGGGCTGAAAAAGTAGAATTCTGACTAGCAAGGGAAGATAAGCTAGTCCTCTGGCAAACTTAAGCAAAATTTGCGTCAAAAGAAGGGAAATTAAGACGATACATATACAAAGCAAAAAAGTGCAAGTGAAACAATACCTTTGAAAACAAGGAAATCAAAGTTTGGCAAAATGTAAACGGAGAAAAAGCAGCAACAAACCGCTCGAACTTGATTCAAACACAACGCTACTGGAGTAGGATCTCGGAAGAGCGACATAATCACATTAAAAATGTCGAATAGCTGAAAATAATGAAGGAAGAGTTAAAGTAAAACAAAAAAAAAGCCCAGAAAATAGAATTAGCAAGAAACCTTTCAAGAGAACCCTACGAAAATGGCAAACTAAAAGGCACAAGGTCACGATGAAATACACGCATACTGATTTTAAAAAAAATCACATTGCATGAAACGCTATTTTAAAAGCTGAAAAAATGTAACCACGAAGCAGGCGAGCCAGAATATGTGACCAAAGATAGAAGGTGAATAATACACAAAGACGCAAACTATGGGAGCGCCCACAAGTACCGGCCTATAAAATATGTGGAAAATACGAATAGCGTAACTGAGAGAAAAAAAAAACTTCCTACTCCCTTAATAATTCTGGGCGCCTTACCGAGCAACAGAACAAGAAAATAAAATAAAAGTGAAACACATAATCTACTATACAGAGCCCAAATGATCTTGAAAGAGATAATTGGAAAAATGAATATAGCGATGGTAAGAATTGATTGCAAGGAAGCGTATTACAGGGTCCCGCAAACATTGAAACTAAAATGCTAGAAAATGTACAAAATAGCAGGCAAGATTATCAATTTGATAAAAACTGCAATGAGTCAGGAGATCTGAACTAACGAACAATACATAACCGAGATAAAAAAAATTGCAAAGAGATACCTTCCCGAGGTGATTCTCTATCAACAGATTTTTTATCATAGTCATGATGCCCTTTTAACAATATAGTAAGAAAGTCTAACTTAAGTACAAGTTCACTAATACAGAAGAAAGAATGAACGACCTAATGTACCTGGACGACTTGACACTTTTTGCAATAGTTACTAAAAAACTTGAGACGCAAATAAACACAACGAAAAATTTCAACCATGACATCCGAATGGAATTAGGCATGGAAAAGTGCGCACTACTAGTCATAAGAATTGAAAGCTGGAGACCACATAAGGCATGGAACTATAGGTAAACATTTCACTTACCAATATTTTGGAGTTCTGGAAGAAATCACTATCACAGTAACAGACATTAAAGATGAATTTGAAAAGAAATTCCTTAGAAGAACAGGAAAACTCCTGGAAACTAAATTATATAGTAGAAACTTAAAAGATATAAACACATGGGTAGTGTAAGTAGTAAGATACTTCGGACCTTTTTAGTTGAGATAGAAGCAGAACTGAGGCATCTCGATCAGGAGACCAGGAAACTTACGATCATGCACAATGCACTACACCTATAAAATTATGCTGACCGTCTCTAAGTGGAATGAAAAAAACGGAGAAAGAGAACTGGTGTGTATAGAAGATTGTGTGAATAACTCGTAAAAAAATTATAAAAATACATAATGCAGAACACCAAAAAGATAATTACCGTAACAACGAAGAAAATGAACAAAGCAGAAAACAGAGGGAAAGGATAAAACGAGAAAAGGAGGATGACAAAGTAAACAGCTACATGGACGATTAGTAAGAATGGCAACATTGAAACTAACAAAAACATTGGGACAAAGTAAACTGTTGCCACATATGGACAGAGAAACTGAATCCCTAAACAGAATTAAAAACGTCAAAGCAAAGATCTACAAAACGCAAAAAAAACAACGAATCCATATTCTGTAAACAAAAATACGGAAAAAAGAAGAAAAAGCCACATCAGAAGCAAATGTAACTGAGTAGTCTCAACACAGGATAATAAACAGGATTAAATGGAAAACTCACTTTATTGGAAATTATTCAGACAACTGCATCTTAAATACCCAAACGAAATCCAGTAGATATCTCACTGCTGATGCAATTCTCTATCTATATAAGAGCCAGGTACGTCCAAGGATGGAATACTGTTGCCACATATGGACAGGAGCTGCTAGAAAGGACTTATCCTGCCTTGATATCCTGCACTTCCGTTTTTTTAATCCTTATTGAACATCCTCGATTATTTGGTGTGGCGCCTGTTGATGCAGACTTTTTTGACTTACAGTTATGTGTTTTCTGTTTTCTTGATTCCATATGGCATTTCCTTGTATTTTACTTCCGTAGCAGCTTCTATATGTCTGTCTATTGCCTGTAACTTATGTACATTAGTCTCTTCATTCAAAAGGTTTCCTTAATGTTTCAATCGTTTTAATTTTTGTTCAATGTTTTATCGTCTCAGTCATCCTTCTGATTCCAACTTTTTTCCTATTTATTTTTCAAAGGACTTCGGGACTGTTCCTAGTCTTCCTATTTTTGTTTATGTTAGCTTGAATTCTTCATCTTCCATATCTCGTAGAGCTCTCTGGCCAGTTTCGTGTATTTATCGCATTTCTCTGTTACTTTTTATCTATTATGACATTCGGTCTTCTTGATTCGATCTTTTTACGTCCTTGTTCAATAGGATTTTGTAACTTCCGGTTTAAAGTACTCCTGCCGACTTCCATTTTTTCCACAGACATCACCACATTATCAAGGCCAAGAGGCCACTCAAGGATAAGGGTTAAAGAGTGTACAGTAGAAATTGGTCAATATAGTAGTCATTAGTAATGAAAATTTGGTAAATTTGATAACTTATATGGAACGGCTCATCAAGAACTTATTTACTTTAGACTTGAACACAACCATATTGTAGTCAGCCGGAAAGCAGGAAAACGGAAGACAATTCCACAGGCGTGAAGTTCTAAGAAAGAAGCTTTGTTCATGGAATCTACGTTTAGGTTTAGGCACCGACAAAGAGTGGGGGAAATTATTGATAATGTTTACAGCTAGACGAGTGTTTCTTGTGAAAGTTTGGCGAGGGGGGACCATAGATTGAAGCTCAGTTGAACACTTTCCATGAAAATAACGATACATCAGAGACAAACTCGCAACATCTCTTCTGTGAGATAGAGGTTGCAAGGAGGAGAAAAGGACATCTCCTACGAGGCTACGAAGTCTATTTTTAACTCTATCAAGGCAGGACAAGCCCTTTCTAGCAGCTCCTGCCCAGATGTGGCAACAGTATTCCATCCTTGGACGTACCTGGCTCTTATATAGATAGAGAATAGCATCAGCAGTGAGATATCTACTGGATCGATAGAAAGATCCCACCATTTTTCCAGCGGCCTTGGCAACAGATTTGATATACGTGTTCCATTTAAGATCAGGAGTAATGGTCAAGCCCAGAAGCTTGTCGAAACTTGAGGCCTCCTGAAGACGAGAGCCATTCATTTCAATTGATGACAAATGTGGATTAGAATGTTGATGATGTAAAGAGAGAAGCTTGGTTTTAGATGCATTAAAAGTAACCAGCCACTCCTTTCCCCATTGTACTATGTGCTCAAGATCAGAGGAGAGAGAATTGGAGAGAACGAGGTCGTTTACTGTCTTAGATGTGCTACCATAAATGGTAGTGTCGTCAGCATAAATGTCTACAAATGATGTAAGGATATGATTTGGAAGATCATTAATGTAGATCAGGAAAAGAGTTGGGCCCAGGATGGATCCCTGAGGGACACCGGCATTAATACTGTGAGCTTCTGATTTTTGCCCCTCAACTACTACTCTTATGAACCTATCAGAAAGAAATGATTTAATAATTGAGAAGACTTTTCCAGCTATACCATAGCTAGCGATCTTATGAAGTAAACCTTTATGCCATACCCTATCAAAGGCTTTAGATATGTCAAGAGCAATTGCCCTAGAAAGATTGCCACCGTCGAGAGATTTGCTAATCCTATGCGATATAACTGTAAGGACATCTGCTGTAGATCTAGCAGAACGGAAACCATATTGAGTGTCACTAAGAAGGTTATTTTTGTTGAGATGGTTGATTACTTCTGTATTTAACACAGATTCTAGCAACTTACTCATGACGCACAGGAGACTTATTGGCCTGTACTGAGAGGGGGATGAGCGATCACCTGAATTCTTAAATACAGGGCATACTGATGAGATTTTCCAGAGAGATGGGAAACTATTCTCCTTAAGACAACGTTTAAACAGTTTTGTAAGTATGGGCGCTAGTTCAGGTTGAAGTTTTTTGAGTACTATAATTGGAATTCCATCAGGGCCAGTTGCTTTACTCGAATCAAGGTTTTTGATTAGCTTCGCAACATCACGTACAGATATACGTATATCACATAGCGTGTTTTCTGATACAGGAGGAAATATTGGGGGTTGGCGGTCTTGGTCGCAAAGGGTAGAATAAGCTGCAAAGTTCTTGACAGAGAGTTTGGCTTTGTCTGATGCTGACGAGATTACCTCAGGTCTATTGATAATAGTTGGGATGGAGCACACGCTTCTGTTCAGGATTCTGTTTGCTATTTGCCAAAACTGGTGGGAACCAAGCCGCTGCTCAACTACTTTGGACTTAACAGATTGAGCATACAACTCTCTTGCGTTCCTTATTACTTTCTTACAATGGTTGCTGGCAGTCCTGAAAACGGCTTTAGTTTCCATACTTCTATTACGTTTGAAGCAGTGGAAAAAGTGATTTCTGTGCGCAATGGCAGCAGCACATTCTGGAGAGAACCATGGCTGGCTGTTAGGTTTTTGCTGAAACTTTTTAGAGGGTATGAAATGGTCAATACCTACAATTAACCATTCAGTCAGGTCTAATACTATAGAGGACACATCCTTTTTAAACATGGAATGCAGAGGTAGATCAGATATAAATGTACAGAAGCTATCCCAGTCAGCCTTAGTGTATCGATATTACTGTACGATGAAGAGGTACGTCTGGGGACTTATTACATTTCATTTTTATCTTAATTGATACAACAGAGTGGTCGGAAGATCCAAGAGGCGACAGAACAGAAACTGAACATAGTTCAGGGCAAGTTGTGAGAAAAAGGTCTAGTAGGCTCGCATACTGGCCGTCATTATCGGGCACACGGGTAGGTTCCTGAACAATCTGAGTGAGGTCATAGGCAATAGAATCAAGACATTTCATGCGAATGTAATATGCACAAACTGCAACACACTATCTGAGGTGTGTTATAGGCATATTACCCCTCCACTTCCTCGATAATCGCAGATTCCTATATTTTTTTCTGCTGAGAATTAACTGCCACAATCGGTTAAAAGTAATGGAAGTGGTAAAATCTTTTGTCTTTAATTAATTCCTCCTTCCCCCGCCACCACTTACACCGTTTCCGGGATCGGTCACAAGGGACGGTTACAAAAGAACACCGGTTTGGGTTTTCTTTACTTCGTAGTTGCTTAAAAAACTGGAATGGAATGTTAACGTTCCTTTTCGTTCTATTCTTTCTACTGGGTGAAACGCGCCATGGACTTAACGAATCGAAGGGCTATTTATGCCATTTATTTCGCTTTTCGCTGTGTTTTTTGGTTTTTTGTTTTTCCAAACACCTTCATCTTTTTTCATCCTTATTTTTGCTTTTTGTTTTTTCGGTTTCTTTTTTAAAGAAGTTTTACGTTTGTTCGCTGTTTTTGTTGTTGTTGTTATTTTGTCTTGGTTTTTCCGATTTTTTAAGAAGTTTAACATCGTTTTTTTTATATTTAAACAGGGTTATTACTTCGCTTATTCTTTACGTTACCTCCCCTTACACGCACACACACACACCTCTAAACACCCGAGCAACGCCGGGCACCCCCGCTAGTTGTACATAATTAAATGCATAAAACATCTGGAAGTGATGTATGCATTAATACATAATAATGCCCACTTATTTTAGGCGGAGGAATTGAAGTTTTTTTTTTGTTTTAAATTTTAGATTAAGTAATTAGTTTATAGGTGTATTATCATATTAGAAAATATAGCATATTGATTTTTAGAGTTTAATATGTCTTAACGATAACATTGTAGATAACAGAAATAAATATATTCAAATATTCTGATAATATAATTTTGAAACTTCCAATTCTCTCCTCTGGTGAAGTCGGTAACCGTAAATTTGTTTGCCTTGTTCGTTAGCGTTAACATTGTGATCACATTATATAGGTCTATCAGGTGCTTGATTCCCAATACAATTATTTGCGTATGATTGGCCTTCAATAAGTTTCCAGACTTTTTTGTTAGTAAAAATTCGATATGTTATTGTTATACATCTTATGATGTAACTGACCAATTTTCATGATTTCAGGTTCAAATAAACAGCTACAGTGGAATTGGAATACACATAACTAAAACCTGACTGTTACAGCTGATGAATTTAAAAAAAATGGAATCTGGACGTGAGAACACTTTAAAAGAACGATAGGCAATAACATTCTGTTTTAAACTTGGAAAATGACACAGAAACGTATGGAATGCTTGAGACTGCTTTTGGATCATCTTCTATGAATCGAGCATGAGTGTTGAAATAACATAAGAGATTCAAGGAAGGTATGGAGTCCATGAGGGATGATGAGGTGTGGGAGGATTAAAGAAGTCGTAACACCAGAGTTGACTGGCCATATAAAGAATTTCATGAATAAGGACTGCCGTATGTCTATAGAGGCAATAAATGCAGTGGCAGCGTAGAAACTGTACACATAATTATTCGCAGCGAAGATTTGCGTGAAGTTTGTCCGAAAAGTGATCCGACAAGATCAGAAAGAAAGACGTTGTCATGAACAACACGATAGTGTCTCACCTTTTCCATAGTCCCGGTCCTGGATATAACCTTTAACTATATACGATGGTAAGGCCCCAGCTTGCGGGCTTTGGGGAGTGTGGAACCACCTCTTAATTGCCATTGCTCCCAGGTGCACTCTGACCCGGAGTGGTAGTACCTGTTAGGGTCCCAACTATGGGTTAAATAGAAACTGACTTGTAAAAAAAAATATATATATATATTCTATTAAAACTTTTTCTTCAAAATCACTGGTTTCGGCATTAAATGACCTAAAAAGGGTTGATATGCCGTAAAACAAAACCAACCAACCAACCCATAGTCCCGACCTGTGTCTTTTTGGTTATTTCGTAAGAGCAAGGGAAACGCTAAAGGCTGTCGTTATGAAACAGCTGACGAGATGAAAGAGGCTGGGAGGAGGGTCGTCGACACGCTTACACAAGAGGATTTCCATGGCGGATTTGAATAAGTTGTTGGAACGGAAAAACAAGTGCATTGCAGTCGGAGGAGATTGCTTCTAAGGGGACAAGAGTTTCACGTGTTTACTAACAATGCAAGTGACTATACGAAAAAGTATGGATACTTATTAAAGGCAGCTGCGTATATATAGAAGCTTGATAGCTTCCAAGATAAAGTAGAGCTGCCGTATTTTGGAACGTACACAGATTGAAAAAAAATTAACTTACTTCGAAATCTAGTGACATATGCTCTCTTTCCTTTGCTTAAGAATGCTATTTCACAGAATAAACATTCTAGTCTCCTCACTTTGTTTGATTCTTTCTCCCTTCCTCTACTCTGTCGTTATTTCCATGGAGGATGATCTACTACACTCCAATTTCTGGTTCCCTTTACTTACAATACACTTACAGCAAGAATTGTATTTGCTATTAAAACGAAAAACAAATTTCTGTTTTACTTCAATTAACCTAACGCCAGACGAATTTTCCACGGAAATATTGTCTCTGTAAGAGACTTCCGCGGTGTAACGCACTACATCGAAGTTGTTTCCACGTAGAGTACAACTGGATCCTGTTTAAATCAAACATCAAAAGATTCTTATATTTGAAAGACTAAGGAATCGGTCCTAACAGTCTTCCATCTCATTAATCTAAAACACAGATAAACTATGGCGTTCATATGTAGCAACTATTAAGTAAAAATTTAATATAAGATTATATTTTCTAAATAAATTTTTATTGTCTCTCTTTACATGTAGTATTAGATCCCAAGTTTCAGGTTTCGACGTTTAAGCGCAGATCCAGATGCTCTGCACTAAAGCAAGTTGTATGATCGTTTACTTAACTCTGTTGAAAAAATATTTTAAAAACTAATGCCCTTAATTATGTAGTGGCTATGTGACATTTGTCCTTAAGGTTGTATACTAAGGGGACCATCCATAATGTATAGCCTATTTTCACACATTTTTTACAACCATAAAGTATTTCAATCATAGCCATATGTATCCTAGATTTGCATATGAATTACAAAATATCACATATTTCCCTAAAACCTCTCGCCTAGAAAGAAGTGTGAGTAAAACTTGCTGCGCTGGATTAAAATGATCTGAAATAAGTGCAAGGGGAGACTTGATTTCGAATGTTTCTAATACGTTAGATCCCCCCTTTCATTTTCATATATAAAGTTTTCATACATAAAGTAAATGTTGAAGTATATAAAGATTATATGACAGTGAAGATATTCATTATCGTACTTTATTTTAACAAAGAGAAAGACACGACATATGAGGAATATTTGGGATTAAGTTTCTCCTTGCTATTATTTCAGATAATTGGAAACCATAGAAGAAAGTCTACGGCATTTCTAGTTTTCAACATACTGCCATCGGATGTAGGGTCATTATTTATTAGTAATTGGCTAGTTAAAAAATTTTTGTAATAAATAATAAATCTTCTTTTAAAGTTTTTTTTCCGTGGATAATGTGTCTTCAAAAATAATTCGTACATTGGCATGACTCGAACCAGCATCTCCCGTCGTTTAACATGTCACCTGTCTTCCCCGAAGAGTTCAATCTATCAGCACCTCATAGCACACCACACCCCTAAAACTGAATTTAGAGACATATTAATAAAAAACACGGCAATTTTGACTGTCTCATATTGCGAGGTGCGCCTCCCAAAATTCTTTGAGGCATTGTTAATTCACATTAATAAACCAACGACTAACCAGACTCAAAATGAAACGTGCTTTTGAGTATTTTAGTGATTTTTAGCGATTTTAATCGTCTTTTAATCATCTGTTAATCGTCTTTTCATTTGTTTTTTACTACTCGCCTGAGAATGACCAACGAAAACGTTGGCGATTATGGGAAATTTCTTTTTTCACTCGAAAAAAACAAACTTCGGAAAATGGTCCAACAAAGAGAAAAGGAGGATTACAAGAAAAAACAAGCAAGAGTTGTCTGTGCTATTTAATGAAACGTACATATATATATATATATATATATATATATATATATATATATATATATGTGTGTGTGTGTATGTGTGTATATATATATATATAGATATAGATATGTATATATATAGATATAGATATGTATATATATAGATATAGATATGTATGCATATATATATATATATATATATATATATATATATATATATATATATATATATATATATATATATTCGCCGAATCCTCTAGCCTGTTATATCTCCTTTTCGGTTTTTATATTAAAATAAATGTTTAAATTTCAACAGTAACGCCCGAGGTTAACGGTAGCTGAGTGGACTGGGTCCTTGCTAATGGAGTCAGAGATAGCTTCTGTTGCCGGGTTCAAATCTATTCACCGGTATTAATCATGACACCATGCACAGATGATTCCCGAAAGGATGAAATACTAGTGTCTGTATTTAATAATTAATACAGTAAATAATAATGTATAATATATGCATTATGCATATATATATATATATATATATATATATATATATAGATAGATAGATCTCCCTCCTTCTCTCTCCCAATCTCTCTCTCTCTCTCTCTCTCTCTCTCTCTATATATATATATATATATATATATATATATATATATATATGTGTGTGTGTGTGTGTGTGTGTGTGTGTGTGTGTGTGTGTGTGCAAGCAAGGCGACTTGCATTGCCGGTTGTAAAATACGCTGAAATACGATATTTGGATGAATGGAGATTGCGTATTTAATATTATATCATACTGGACCCAGCATATAGTAATGATTTAAAAAGTTTTTTTTTAAATTCGACTCGTGCACCATCACTGAGAATCCAAACCAAACCGTTGAGCTTCTGATTTAGTTTTTATCCTTAAAGACTGAGCTATGATGACATTCTTACTGTAATGCTAAAAATTAAAACATTAACCAATAGCTACTATGTTATGCATGCAGTTTCATGCCTGCAGACAAAAAAAGTCTAGGGGGAGTTTGGTAAGCAAAATTTTTAAAGCAAAAATATACGTATACATAAATATATATGGAAAAATATTAATGTTAACTTTTAACTTTTTACGCACCTATTATGCAAGTATATATGATGTAGAATATATGATTACACGTGAAAGTTAACTGAAGATGAACAGTCAATAAGAAAACCAGAAGAATATAATAAGGAATTAATTAAAATGGATGTTTAAAGGAATATGCACACAAGCTTAATCTTTTGTTAATGAATGCAGTTCCACGACCCCTATATAAAAATGTGTATTTTCTTTTTAACTAAATAGGAAAAAGATTCGCCTTTTTTCTCTTTGACCTTCGGGCCAAGATCTATTTTCTGTTATCAAAGTGTAGTATCTGTTCTGCAGATGATACGCTCAAAGAAATATGTGGAGGCAATCCCACATATCAGACCATTGCTCTTGAGCAATCAGTTTTGGTCTTACCAATTGTCACTATCCAGTTCCCCCTCGGGGGAACTGGTCCTCCTCCTCCTCCTCCTCCCGCTTCCCACATTATAAAACGGCCTTGTGCCTCATTTGCTCAGTGGGGAAGCAAATAAATAACTAAATAAACAAAAGAAAAGGTTCGTCTTTTTTATTCTTGGCTTCCGGCCCAAGATCTTTTTTCTGTTATCATAGTGTAGTATCTGTTTCGGCAGATTCTGCAATCAAAGATCAACCCCACATATTAGACCATTGATCTTGAGCAATCAGTTTTGGTCAACGTAAGAGAAACTAATTTACCACTATCAAGTTTACTCTCGAGAGAACTGGACCCCTCCCCTTACTCTCCACAAAAAAAAACCGCGTTGTGCCTAAGTGAGGAAGTTAAATTACTAAATAAATAGAAAAAGGGTTTTTTTTAATATGAATATCAATACACCAAAACCCAAATTTATAGAAGTATAGATACGCATGCGTTTCTCTCTCTGTCTCACACACACACCCACACACACATACACACACACACACAATCTCTCTCTCATTCTGTCACTCGCTCTATCTCTCTCTTTCTCTCTCTCTCTCTATCTCTTTCTCTTTCTCACTCTCTCTCTCTCTCTTTCTCTCTTTATATATATACATATATACATTATATAATTTTATAATTATTATTACCGATTTCACAGATTACTCCAATAAATTGCTTACTCATGAAAATCGCGTTTTTCTTCCACTAAAATCAACATAGCTTGTTGCATGAGTAGGTTTACCGTCCGCCTGCGGTCAGGCTCATTCGGTTTTACTTAATAGAATTTTCTATTCGATAAGTTTTAAGTGTATCAATATCAAGTGAAATTACGTATTTAGCAATAAAAACTAAACTACGATAACGAGAAAAATAGAAAAGGCTTTGATCCGTTTTCGATGCTTTTAGAATATATGAAGTCTTGTTTGCGTTTTCAGATTGATTTT
Organism: Euprymna scolopes; assembly: GCF_053919585.1. Classification (NCBI taxonomy): domain Eukaryota; kingdom Metazoa; phylum Mollusca; class Cephalopoda; order Sepiida; family Sepiolidae; genus Euprymna; species Euprymna scolopes. The sequence goes on along the minus strand of NC_136489.1, from coordinate 108,096,404 downwards.
CAAAATTTTGTCAATGCGAATATAGACATGTATATATATATATATATATATATATATATATATATATATATATATATATATATATATATATATATAGGAGAACATTTTAAAACGTGAATATATTTATGAAATGATGAATCATGATTTTTATTATGTTTATTTTACTTACGTTTATTTATTTATTTATTTGTTAAAGTCCGAATTTTCGCCAAAAAAAAAAACATGGCTTTATCCAGCAGAAAATAGTTTGATATGGTTGTTTTTTCCTTTTCTTCATAAAATTTTTATTAAAAAGTCGTGTGTGCAATCGTTAACCCGTGTGTGGGATCGTTCGGCTTGCGCGCGAAATTTAAGAAATGTTCTTACAAGAAAATTACATCGAAATATCCTCTCGGAACTTAACAAAAAAAAAAAAAAAACGTAAATAAACAAATGATTTTTTCTAGTTTTATTTCTAGAATTTAATTTATATAAAATAGTCTTTTCTAAAATGCGTGACCCACCATTTCCGGTATATATATATGATATATATATATATATATATATATATATATATATATATATATATATATATATATATATATAAAAATGGGTTAAGAAATTCCAACGAGAGAAAGATGTATGTTTAAATAGGGGGGGTCACCAACAATGTGTATTTGTTAACATTATTTTATTATTCCGTGGTTTGCTTTTTCATTGAAAATTATGTGTCTATCATTGTAATAATGTTTTACATCATTGAAATCGTTTTTAACGCGTTTCAGCCGTTCTGTGAAGCGTCCTTTCGAGAAAGTATTAAAAATGTAAGATATTTAGAATATACTCAAGATGTGTAAAATGTAGTTCATTTGAAATGTTCCCGAGCGGTGGAAACGTGTGAATGATTCTACTTTTCATTCGTATGCTCAATTTTTATCACTGGTCCGTTGGGGTGGACTGTGGTCACTGCTGTCTTATCTCTCTCGCTCTCTGTCTCTGTCTCTGTCTCTCTCTTTCTCTCTCTCTCTCTCTCTCTCTCTGCTTGTGTTTCTATTTACCTTTCTTTGTTTTTTCTCATTTTTTTTTCTTTTTTACTCTTACTTGAGTGGAGGTGAGGGGGCCATTGGTACTTGGTCAACTGGGTGCATAGGGTAGGGTATGTGTGTGTGTGTGTGGGGGGGGTTGTGTGTCTGTGTGTGCGCGCGTGTGTGCGTGTGCGTGTGCGTGTGCGTGTGTGCGTGTGGGAGTGTAAGTGTGTGTATGTTCTTGTATTGGTTTGGAGAATGTGCGTTCTGTTTTATAGTATTTTAAAGTTATTTGCTTCCCTAGGAAGGTAACTGTGATCCAAGGTCGTTACTAATATGTGTGTGTGTGTGAGAAAAGGAGGGACCAGCTCATCTGAAACAAAGGTAGGGATGTTTTCATTCAATTTTGATATTTATTTTTTGGATTCTTAGATTTTAGTATTGTGATTCTTCGTTTCAGTCTTAGACTGTTCGTGCATTTTTAATATTATGTTTGTTCAGATAAAGAGGTGTATTTAAAAATATACGAAGGGGATTTTTAATGTTTCTATCCATTTGTCTTCCCATGTGGGTATAGGCAGATCCAAGATCGGTTTTTAGTGTGGGGAAGGTCTCGTTCCCCAGAGGGGAGAGGGCACTTGGGGGTATAGGTATAGGAGGAAGGATGATAGTTATCTCAGTCATGAAGAATTTCTCCTCCACTGACTAAGGGGGAGCGAGGTGTTGGAACAGATACTACACTATGGTTCTAGGTGTTTCCTAGGGGTGTTGGTTTCGAGGTAAAGTAGAGTTGGTATTGTTCAATGTGTTGTGTTAGAGACAGGGCTGTTATGTCTGTGTGTGGTTGTATGCGTGTGCGCGTGTGTGTGTGTGTTTTAATATGTCAGTTCTGATTTATGTGTGGGTGTGTACATGTATATGTATGTACATGCGAATGTACCTTGCATTTCATGTTTGTGTGTATTGATATTAGACTATGTTTAGTTCGGGAGTGAATCTTGTTATGAATTTTTTTTCTTGTGTAAGTAAATAAAATTATTGTCTGTTTGGAAGGTTGGCATTATTTTGAAGCTATTTCCACTGCATATGTGTACGTGTTTTGTAAACATAGATATGCCTGTTATCTGCAATTTTGATGTTGCTCTTATGTAAGGTCACTCTATTGCTGAAATTTTTGGTGGCGCCTATGTAGGATTTGTCGCATGTTGTGCATCTTAGTGCATATACTACATTTCTGGAGGTGCAATTTAGATCCTTTTTATTTGGAATGTTCGTGTTGGGTTTTTGAATGTGTATGTGCTTCCATCTATTATTATGTAACATACTCCACATCGCGATTTGTTGGATTTTGTAACCCCTTTTGTAATGTGTGTAACGAGTTTTGAGGAAGTTAGGATGTGTTTTAAGTTTTGGGGTTGGTGTTTGCTTTTTATTATTTTTGTTATTTTAAGTATATGCACTAAGATGCACAGCATGCGACAAATCCTACATAGGGGCAAACAAAAATTTTAGCAATAGAGTGGGTGCCCAGCGTTGCCTGGGTGTTAGGTGTATGCTGAGCAAAAAAATAAAATAAAATAAAATAAAACGGTCAAGTTTTTTTTTTAACTTTGACCCCTATTATGACCCTTAACAGTTATTGTTTAGGGCTCTAATCAAGTTAAGTCAGATCAATGTCCAAGGAACCTATATTTTTAATTTCAAGTGTTTAGACCCAAAATTGTCGCAGGAGTTTGGTAGAGTTCTCAAAAGTCAAATCGTTGAACTTTGACCCTTTACAGCAAAATTTCTGGCCAAAACCGATCACAAAGATTTTCCGAAATCTCAGTACTCTGTATATCAAATTTCAAGTCTCTAGACTGAAAATTGACAGTTATTGCGTAGGGAAATGTACAAAGACAGACACCCAGACACTTTGACTTTTATATAGCTATAGATAGATAGACTAATAGATTGAACAAAATATATACGTATACATAAATATATATGGAAACAATTTTTTTGTTTACTGTAAAGATTTTACGCAAATATTATGCAAGTATAAATCATGTCAAATATCTGCATGAATATAATTACACGTAATAGTTTACTCAAGATTAACATCCCATGAGAAAACCGAAAATACTAATAGGGAATTAATTAAAATGAATGTTTAAAAGAATATACAAATTAGCTAGATCTTTTGCTAGTGAGTTTATTTTCACCACCTATATATAAGAAAATTGTATTTTCTTTTTAAATAAATAGAAAAGAGGGTTTTTAATATTAATTTTTGCACACAATAGAAAAAGGGAATTTATAAGAATATAGACTGATAGAGTTGTTTAACAAAAATATACGTATACTTGATATATATAGAAACAATTTTGTGTTTACTATAAACTTTTTCGCAAATATTATGCTAGTATGCCTCATATAGAATATCTGCATGAATATAATTACAGGTAATCTATCTATACTATACTGTAAGTGATGGAACAATTCGAATGTTTTCCCTGATTCTGATACAATTATAGATTTTCATACTAAATTCCGGTTGTGATATAATTACTGATTTTGATTCCCCTTCTTAATGAATACCTAAATATTTTAATACTAAATTGCTATTTTTGACCGATTACTGCAAATATACACGTTATATGTGCTTATATTTTCTCAAACATATAAAAACACTGCATTGGTATTCGATATATTTTAAATTTACTGGTAGTTTAAAATTAATAAATATTTATTATTTTATTTTAAATACCAGCTCTAAGAGTTTGGTTTTAACAAAATAAAATAAAAAAAAAATTATAAAAGA
>NC_136489.1:108067597-108075097 GCF_053919585.1 Euprymna scolopes | reverse complement strand
ATATATATATATATATATATATATATATATATACATATATATATATATATATATAGTAATTTATAAAATATATATGGCGATTAAGCTACACTGAATATTCTGCTTTTCATCCCCTCTAGGATTCTTCAGGCTTATGCGCATAAGCCTTAAGAATCCTAGAGTGGATGAAACGCGGAATATTCCAACATTTCTAATTTAGTATTCAAATACAGATGAAGATGTTCACTAGGAACTTACATTTTTATACTCATTAAAATTGTTACAGTTTTATTAATTCATATACGTAAATTACTGCTATTTCAATATATATTAATAGTTTACACCTCTTATAAATAAATAATACATGTAGAAAACTGTTACATATTGTTTTTTACCAATATTAAACCAAAGAAAATTGTACTAATATTTTGTAATAATATTGTAATGCATATGCAAATGAACATAAAAATATATGTTAATTCCTAGTGAAGCTGTAGATACGTGAGGTGACAGCTAAAGAACTAATATTTCTATTGGAAAAGAAATACATTTTTTTTTTATCGCATCTGCTTTTTTTTTTTGTATGTAGGAATACCGGAAGAGTAAATGAAAGGTAAAATTATTTTCTATACCATAACTGTTCTGCATCTTTTTATATATATATATATATATATATATATATATATATATATATATATATATATATATATATATATATATATATATATATATACGGGGTTCGAATTGTTCGACTGGCATTAATCGTGACACCCTGCACTGAAGATTCCCGAAAAGATGAAACACTAGTGTCTGTAGGTATTTAATTATTATAGTAGAAAATAATTATATATATATATATATATATATATATATATATATATATATATATATATATATATATACTTCTATAAATTTGAAATTTTTTGTGTATTGATATCCATATTAAAACCCTTTTTTCTTTCGATTTAAAAATAAACTACAACTTTGTTATACATGGATCGTGGAATTGCATTTATTTGCAAAATATCTAGCTAATTTGCATATTCTTTTAAACATGCATTTTAATTAAATCTCTATCATTTTATTTCGATTTTCTTATGAGATGATCATCTTTAGTTAACTATTAGGCGTAATTATATTCATGCAGATACTCTGCACGGTTTATACTTGCATAATATTTGCGTAAAAAGGATATACCATTTATAGTAATAAAAGGTTTCTATATACATTTATGTATGCTATATATTTTTTGTCTAAAATATTTTGCCATACAAAACTCCTCTGTCAGTGTTTGATCTACATACATAAAACTTAGTATATAGAGTATTCGAAACTATGCGCAACTTTACATTTAGGCTTTAGCCGAGGAAAATCGATGCAAAAGTTTTAAAACTAAAGAAATGGTAATTGCCAGGTGAAATTCGAACGAAGGCATTACGAATATGCATGCGTAACGTAATAAGTATTGCTTCATGTTTCAATTCGTAGCCTTGCAGCAAACATGTCTTCATAGCTCAGACATTAACTTCAAAGGAAAGAGTAAATCGTAAGCTAAACGTTTTTGTTTTGGATTCTCAGTTGTGGCAAACGAGTCATTTATTTATTTATTTTTTATTTTTTTAATCATTACTATATAATAGGTCCAATATAATATAATAATGAATACGAAATCTGCATTAATTCAGTAAAAAAATATCACATTAAAGCGTATTTTACGAATGGGGAATACCCTTTAAAAAATCAATCTATAAATGTTATGATCAATCTTAAAATGTTATGATAGTAAATATGATATTCTACATTATAATTCCAATTTTGATCCATTTTAATCTTATAAACGTTTAAAATATTATTCATTAAAAAACAATTAATTTAAAAGAAATCTTCTTAGGTCACTAATGAATACAGATTTAATGTAAATCAAATCTGATATATTAGAATTTCGAAGTGGGAGATTGTATAGGTGTTATGTCCCTCCACAAATAAACACATTGGAATTATATGAAGAACCTTACAGTTGGGAGAAGATGTACTAATTTATTTCTAATGCATGTTTAGATATGTCATAAATCGGATATATTTAGATTTTACAGGATTCATACCGCGCTTAAAAAGATTAAAATGAAATGTTGCAATACTTAGTTTTAGAATCATAGATATTTTTTATTCAAATCCGTTACATTTGTTTAATTCTAGAAAATGTCCTAAATTTAAGGCGTACACTAAATGGATTCTAAGCAAAATAAATGCAAGGAAGTTTGCTTATTTATTTAAATGTTTATCAAATAAGCAGTAGTATTTTGTTTGCGCCAACCGCTTTAGTGGTTTATTGATCTGTCTATCGTTGGGATCCTTAGAAACTTCCCATTCAATTTTGCATTACTCTTAAGAGGGTAACACTTTAGTTATATTGACGACATTTCTATTTTTCATCCAAGAAATAGAGAGATTGAAAATACTAAAAACAACTTTATCTCCACGGATTTGCCTATGAAACAGAGAAAAATAACTCCGTCCATTTTCTGGCCATATACTAAATTTTAACAATTATTTAACCTTTAAATTGCTTCGCAACACTACACACAAATATTACTACATGTATCTTTCCTTCGTCCATAATAACTTAGAGAAAACAGCTATGATAATCACTGTCTTCTTATGTACAATGGGAGTTAGTAGTTTACAATATCTAGACAAAGAATACAAATACCCCACAAATTTAATGAGGTCGTTGCAATATCCCGATATATATTCATATTAAATGCTAAGAAAAAATCTTCCGCCCATTACAAAGGGGATAGAAAAAACTATATATACTGAACACTTATTTTAAAACAAGAAATATTTTCATTAACAACGCTAATAAAACAATAATTTGCAATATTCTAATTAAATTCCGAATTTCGACAACACAAACTACATATTATATAGAAAATATTAAAAATAACAACGGATTTTCGAAAAACACGCAGAGAAAGCATACATATATATATATATATATATATATATATATATATATATATATATAGAGAGAGAGAGAGAGAGAGAGAGAGAGAGAGATAAGTAAATAGTATCGGCTGAAGAGAACTTGCTATCGAAAACGGTCCCCGTATTATCTGATTGGAAACCGACGGTACCAATGACGTATCTCATATAGGGTTTCTGTTAATAAAAAAATATAATAGGCTTATACTTTCGAAAATTTTCCATTATGATAAAATACTCCGCTGTAATCCTTTTTTTTCCAAAAAAATATAACAAAACATACACACACACACACATATATATATATATATATATATATATATATATATATATGTATGTATGTATATATATATATATTGTTTATTGTTTTTCTGTATGTATATGTATGTATATATATATATATACACACAGAAAAATAGCTAGATAGATATATATATATATATATATATACACACACAGAAAGATAGATAGATAGATAGATAGATAGATATGAAAACATGCTAACATAGTCATGATATATAATTTAGTGAAAGAAAACGGCGAGTAAAGGAAAGGCTTAGTGAATATCAAAGAGAAATAAAATGTAAAAGTTCCATGGATACACTATTAACTCATTTTTACTTAAAACAAGATAAATATATTAAATTCAATTTCAATAACTCTCGACGACAAGGTTTTGTAAATAAGCACTCACAGATTCTAACACTATTAAATAAGGTAACGGCTTCTACTACTGATCGTTAACCGAAAAAAAAAATTATATTAATCGAAAATAATGTGAATTTAGATCCGGATTAGCTATTTTGCACCACATATATTAATATCTATAATACAATTAGAACAAAACCACTTATTCCATCTTATAAAGGTATTTTTTATACAACGACTGAAGTTTTTTCGAAAAGAAAAAAAATTCTTTTCACGTCTAAATTGCAGCACATTTTTTACGTACTATATTAGATTATATGTCGTTTGAAGAAAAAAATTATTCATTCAATGCCATAAATGCATTAAATATTTTGAATTCAAATGCCTATGTTCTTTTCGAAAAAATTGACAAAAACATCCTTTCAAATTACAAACGTACACATATTACAAATAGTGTACGTATACTTTATCTTCAAATCTTTTTTTAATATTTTACATCAGAAACCTCGATTAAGTCTTGAAATAGAGACGATGCGTTGATGAATATATAACGAAGTTCGGTTTTTCTTTTGCCGTTTTCCATCCGGTTGGAATATTATTTCTACATTTCAGTGCATATATATATATATATATATATATATATATATATTATTTTTAAAATGTAATTATCCACTGACACGTGTTTCGTCGTCTACGACTCATCAGAGTGGCTGAATACAGCGAGATTCAAATTTTTCTTTTCGAATCTCGCTATATTCAGCCACTCCGATGAGTCGTAGATGATGAAACACGTGTCAGTGGATAATTAAATTTTTAAAATAATATATATATATATATATATATATATATATATATATATATATATATATATATATATATATATATATATATATATATATATATGGGGGGTACCAAATTGGTTAAAAGGGAAAATTATTTCCCGCTCGCATTTAGGTAAAAATGCGCTTTCGTAAATAATTGAATTCATTCAAAACATATCGCTAAAACCAAAACAAACAACATTTGTATATATATATATATATATATATATATATATATATATATATATATATATATATATATATATATATATATATTTATATATTTATATATATTTATATATATATATATATATATATATATATATATATATATATATATAAACACATGACAAATGTCTATATTCCAAATTTCATGATACTGAACTGACCATTTTACAATTTATTCCTTCAATAATTTTGAAATTTACAATTCTGGATAGCAACTGTTCCGTACGGCAATTTAATACAAAAAAGGTGAAATATACTTGATAAAAATCACATTTCCACAGAAATATATATGTGTGTTTAAGTGTGTGTATGTGTGTGTGTGGGGGGCATGATGCAAATTGTTCCTCTGTGTCCTTTATCTGATTAAGCGAATTATTGCTTCATGTAGTCACAATCTATAAAAATACTCCAATTATTACACCGTACAGACACAGTTTTTCGTATTGCACCGTGGGTTCCTTCAATACATGTTAATCTCGTATACTTATGCATCTTTCTCTCGCTATATTTCTCTAGCTATATATATATATATATATATATATATATATATATATATATATATATATATATATATATATGTATATATATATATATTATGTATAAAATTAAACTATAATATATATGCAAACTATAAATATATATATTTAATTATATATATATATATCTATATATATATATATATATATATATATATATATATATATTGTGGGTGTAAAATTAAACTATAATCTATACGCAAATTATAAATATATATATATAAATATATATATATATATATATATATATATATATATATATATATATATATATATATTACGATCACATATGTTGATAAAATGAAATTAAAATGATTTCAGTATAGATTACAAAAATAAGAACATATTTATTTATCCTTGTATTACAGCAGATTGGAGTAACATAGGTAACATCAGCTTCAAATCTGTCCAAAAAAAGGGACCAACACGTTTTTGTCCTTAAGTTGCTCGAAAAACATGCACATGCTATTTGTCTTTGTAGTGTTTGAACCTGAGGCTACCAATACTGTTCTGGTATATATATATATATATATATATATATATATATATATATATATATATATATATATATATATATATATATATATATATATATATTAGCATATCGCCCGGTATTGGCGTAGTAAAAGACGCTTTAATATATTTTGATAAATGCATATTTCGTAATTATTATTATATCATATTGGGCCCAATATATAGTAATGATTTAAAATGTGCTTTTAAAAAATAACTAGTGCGCCACCACCTAGAATCGAAACCAAAACCTGTATATTGTCCCCTGCCATTAATGACAGAGCATTAAAAACGTATTTGCTACATGGTTAAAAATTAAAATATCAACCAATAGCTACTACCTATTGCATGATGCCGCTGTTCGATCTTCACCTGGCAAATTTATGTTTTTTGTTTTTTTTTAAATTTTCACACTTTTGTAACGATTTTCATGGGCTAGAACCCAAATATAAAGTTTAGGATAGGTTCAAATACCTTATATATGAAACCAAAAACCGTAGGAGGAGTTTGATAGGCAAAATTTTTTCAACTAAAATATATACGCATGCAAAATTTTATATCTATGGAAGCAGGTTTGTGTTTACTATTAACTTTTTACGCAAATATTACGCAAGTATAAATCATGTAGAAGATCTGCATGAATATAATTAGACGTAATAGCTAACTGAAGATTAGCATCTCATAAAAAAAAACAAATAAAATAATAAGGAATTAATTAAATTGAATGTTTAAAGGAATATGCAAATTAGCAAGATTTTTGCTAGTGACTGCAATTCGTGAACTGTCATCTAAGCTTCAGCTTCTGTCCCACCGATGAAATGTTGCATCCCTCTGTTCTACAAGTATTTTAATGGTGAATGCTCTGACAAACTGCAAGCACTTGTGACGCCACGACGTAAATACCCTCCACAAACCCAACAAGCAGCTAAATCCCACCCCTACACAGTGGAGATCTTTAGATGTAGGAAAGCTTTCTACTCCAGTAGTTTCTTCCCCAGAACCGCTTGACTTTGGAATTTCATTCCGGCTCCCTGCTTCCCCAACTGTATTGACACGCAGAAGTTCAAGTGTAATATGAACCGACATCTTACTGGTCAACCCCTACATAGTAACCCAGAAGATGATATCCCTGATAGTACCTATTTACTATGCCTCCCCACGGGACAGAGTTAGACACCATGGTCGTTTTTTAACGTGGAGAAAAGGTACAAAAATAAAAATTGTCTCAGTCGTGAAAGATTTCTCCTCCACCGAAAGAGAACAAGAAATAGAAGTGCAGCATCTGAAGAACAGATACTACACTTTTATCTTGTCCTGAAGAGTAGACCCCTATACCAAAGTGGAAATTAGCCTTGTTTGGCGTGGAAATGTAATTAAAAAAATATAAAGTTGTATTTTCTTTTTTAATAAATAGGAAAAAGGGTTTTAATATGAATATCACTACACGAGAAAAACAAATTGATAGATAGATAGATAGATAGATAGATAGATAGATAGATAGATAGATAGATAGATATGCATTGATTTTGATCGTAGAGTAAAAGATATAAGCTGCCCTAACCTGGCATTACTAATGTAACTGTGTCTTTACCTTTCTTTTTTAATGAAAATAATAAGTCGTTTTTGGACATTTTGTTTGTTTCCTATATGTAATATTTTAAATAAGATTGTGAAGCTATTTACTTGATCTGTTACGAGACTATTGTTGTTAATAATATTTTAAATAGCCAATGTTTTAATTCAAGATAATTGGCGAAAAATTATAAAAGAAAAAAAAAATTCTATTATAA
>NC_136489.1:108060097-108062597 GCF_053919585.1 Euprymna scolopes | reverse complement strand
ACTTATCTTGCCCATCATAGAGGGATAAAATGAAACACGTCTGGGCATTTAAAATTCGAAAAATTCCTACCCGTAAGAATTCTCACTACAGATTCTGAATAAAATAAAATAAATGTATCACTTAGAGAAAATACAATATACTACATCTTGATCCTTTGAGAACAATATTGCTTAATGTTTTATATTGTTAAAGAGTAAAATTTAAATAATACATAAATATCAACACGTAATGCCCAAACCCGTGCGGCTCATATCGTAAATATTTATTACTACACAAATTAGCTTACCTCTCATGATATACACAAACATTTTTATTCTGCGACATGCATTTCGTCGTCTACTCGACTCATCAGTATGGCTAAAAACCGAGACTCCATTGACCGGCGCACGGTACGCTAAAATAAATTTAAACAACCAGTGGCAATTGCATGAATTATCTTCCACATATGTATTAAACTGGGCATGTGTATATGGGTGTAAGGACACTTCTTCACCTATATACTCAACAAATTTTGGATCTACAGACTTGAAATTTGGTATATAGAAAATTCAGACATAATTTTTAATTGGTTTCCATTCAGAAAAACGGCAGTTAATGGCTCAAAAGGGAAAAATTAATATATGGGGATCATTCGATTTCTATCTGTTTATCAACTGTTTCACGAATGCGCGTGTGTGAATCGTTCACATGACAGAGTCCTTATGTTAAGAATAAAATGGTTTGAAAATAGTTTTTAAAGAACATGTCAAGCTGGCCTAGTGGTTACCGGACTTGACTCACTGTCTTTAAGTCTTCGTTTCGATCTAAGCTGGAGTATGTGTTTGTTTGTTTGTTTACTTACAGGAAGTGAAGTGTTTAGAAAAAAACTTGATACTCGCATGCACGTTTCAGTTTTTGTATGTCAGAGTTTTTGTATGAATTAAAGAGAAATATTTATGCGTATTTCACGACCGGGCAACGTCAGGAAACCTGCTAGTACTCTTTCTTAACGAAGCGATTAATTTGCTTGCGGTATTTCGACATTGATAACTGAATGTACTCAGTTCTTTTCAGGGAAGAATAATATATATAGTAAGTTATAAAATATATATGGCGATTAAGCTAAACTGAATATTCCGCGTTTCATCCACTCTAGGAACCTTCAGGCTTACGAGCATAAGCCTGAAGAGTCCTAGAGTGGATGAAACGCGGAATATTTAGTGTAGCTTAATCGCCATATATATTTCATACATTACTAACTAGCTCTATCTACGTATTGAGCACTTTTGAAGTAAATACTTAAAGTGTACGCATAAATTTATACTTTCGTATATTAATTTTATGTGAGTAAATGAAGTAGTTTTATATATATATATATATATATATATATATATATATATATATATATATATATATATATATATATATATATATATATATGAGAGAAATATCAATTTCAAAGTTATTACTTTTGATCCAAAAAAAAAAAATTAAAAGAGAAATACAAAAAAAAAATGAAGTTAATAAAAATATACTCGATTATAGAAAAGGATACGTTAGCCACAGAAATCGATCCGTGGTAATTGGAGACACTTCGGCCGATCGGCAATACCGGGAAACGACAATAAGCGGTGACAAATAGATAAACTTTAAAACACAATTCTCATTAGGCTTTATCAAATGACATAAAGTCATTTATTTCGTAAAGATATGTTCACATAATTCAGTGTTCTTATAATTTTAAAAGTTCGTTTTTTTTCTCGTTTTTTATAAATACACTACACACACTGCCACACACGCATATATATATGTATAATATACACAGCATGCACACACACGCATACACACACATATAATATGTTTATTATACAAACATTATTTGTTATATATGTGCATACATGTTTCAGTTGAATCTAAATTCAAAGTGACCGCCTCATTAAGCCGTAAAAGAAGCAACACAAGAGCCAAACTCAAGATACATTTAATGTGGATATTATCAAATCGCTCGGCAATGACCCCCCCCCAAAAAAAATTTAGTGTTGCTACCTTTCTCGCTCTGATGAAGTGGTTACATATAATTAAGATTCAACTGAAACATGTACGCATATATGCAATCAAAGGGTTATTTTGTAAAATAAACATACTATATACTTGTTCTATCCTCCAGCAAGCACTCTTTAATAAACACAGGGGTTTCAATTGTTCTCCATATGGGAAATCAAACAATACAGTCATTATATATATATATATATATATATATATATATATATATATATATATATATTGATTCTGATAGAATTATCGATTTCGATTCCGATTCTTTATAAATCTCTAAATATATATATATATATATATATATATATATATATATATATATATATATATATATATATATATATATATCAGAATCAATATATATATATATATATATATTGATTCTGATAAAATTATCGATTTCGATTCCGATTCTTTATAAATCTCTAAATATATATATATATATATATATATATATATATATAT
>NC_136489.1:108032597-108057597 GCF_053919585.1 Euprymna scolopes | reverse complement strand
AATAAACAAAATAGTACGTGGCGATCGTCGGATTTTTATCTACTTGTGAACTGTTTAATAACTGCGCATGCGCTGTCGAAAAACATGACAGCTTCTTCATGTTAAGAATACCCCCCTTTCCTTTTTACAACATTCTGTAAATGCCGTGTCAGATTATTGTAATGATTACCGTATCTTTACGTTTTGGTATCGCTCTCAGATCGACTACGTTTTATTACGTATAAGAAGTTAATTGTTTAGTAAAGCATGGTACTCACATGCACGTACCTTATTTTTTTTTTGTATTAATCTACATATAATATGTATGCGTATTTTACGACCTGGTATTGCTTGTACATTGCTAGTACATGGATGGCCATTGTCATAGAATTTTTGTTGAAAGAGATCCAACCACACCTCTTCAGATTTGGCGTGGTTAAATACTAGTAGCAATAAAGTTGCAGAACGTCTCTCTCTCTCTCTCCCTCTCTCTCTCTCTCTCTCTCTCTCTCTCTATATATATATATATATATATATATATATATATATATATACAGACGCACATTATATATACATATATATATATATATAAATTATAAAACTCAAATGACCTTGTAACGAGTGTTGTAACCCAATATCCGGTTTACGACTTCCGGTTGCGCATGCGTACATAATCAACGCGATAATAAAACGTATTGTTTTACTGTGTAGGTTTGCAGCGTCCCAATTGTTTTTTTTCGCTATTAAATTAAAAGATATATCAAAATCTGAATTAACTTTAAGTATTATGGTATCTGGGTACTTGATGACGAGTATGGACCCTGCGCAAACATTGGTCTATTTTAGGCCATATATAATAATAAAATGCCAAAGAAAATGCTAAATTGATTTCAAACTCCAAATAATCGAGTGTGTTTTCTGTTTTGACTTTTTTTTTTCTTTGAATAAATTTCCTTCATACTTGTATTTTGTGTTTTTATTTTATTTCATTTCATTTAAAATTTATTTTTCTTCTAATTCATTTTAAATTTATTTCTTATTTTATTTTATTCTACTTTAATTTTAAATTCATTTTCATTGTATTTTCTCTACGAACTATTTTTGTAGATTTATAATAAAAAATACTTACGCAACTATTTGAATGGACAAAGGACTTTGACTCTTCTCAAAACTTCTTCGAAAAACGAAAAATACTTGCATCTACGATGCAATGTAGTGTTTGTCATTAGGAGATGCCTCTCATAAAGTATCGTGACACGAAGATTTTTCGGTGTAAAATTCATGTGTCAGAAGACATCCAGTAAAAAAAAAGGATCTTTTTTAGAAACTCTTAGTTAACTTTACAAGAATTTATAAAAATTGTGTATGTCTGGTCTAGACAGATCACTGATGTTGTCGTTGCTTATCTATGGGAATTAAATGTGATTACCATTTATCAATTTGGCATTTTCTTGGGCTTAAAATTAAAAAAAAATTGGAGGGGGGGCTGGAAAAGTTTTTAATGGCTAAATAGACCAATGTTTTTGCAGGGTCAACACTCGGCATCAAGTGCCGGTATCTGTTCAGTGCACATTTACCTATAAATATGGCAAACCACTTATAATTCAATGGCTGAAAATTTTTATTTTTAAAAATAAACAATTATAAAAATAACGACTCATAGAAATCTGTCTATATTCTTTTTTTTTTTTTTTTTTTTATACATTCATAGAAATGTTTCTGCTATGTCACAAAAAAACAATTTTCTTTACGTCACCAGTGTCACGGTCATACGTTACATCCATAGCTAATATAACATACTGACCCAACGGGTCATGAGTAATCTAATATATATATATATATATATATATATATATATATATATATATATATATATATATATATATATATATATATACTATCTCACTCGATTCTAATAATTTGCTAGAATCTTTCCTCTGATGAAAATATGCATTCTTTGAAACTCCGTGGAGAAAGGATTCTCTTAAAATATTTCTTTTGAATAGCCTGTCTCACAATAAAATTTTATAAATTATAATTTACCGTATTTAATTGAGTACATTTATGCGCGCACACGCACGCACACACACACACACACACACACACACACATATATATATATATTTATAGGTATATATATATATATATATATTCAGATGTATATATATCTATATGCATGTATATGTATATATATATAAATGTACATACACACACATATTTATACATATATATATATATACACATACATACACACATATATATATACATATATATATACGTACATATATATACATACATATATATACATACATATATATATATATATATATATATATATATATATATATATATATACAGTTCAATTACTAAAAATGTATAATTACTACTTACATAACTTGGAAGTCTTTTACTCTCTCAAATCAACGGGAGACAAGGGTCTTCGATGTGAACTTGAGAACGCAATTTTCTCCAGTATATAACCAGTCTATCACAAAAAGTCTTTTTCTATCCGTTATGGTTAAAATATTAATAATATTAACATTAATAATATTAATATTATTAATATTCCCAAATCTATTAATACGATTAGCAGAAGTAATAATACTCTTCATAATGATGATACTAATAGTACCATGACTATTATTAGTTGTAGTGGTCGTAGTAGGAGGATAAGTAGTAGTGCTTGTAGCAGCGTGCATTGTTTTTCTTTCTTTTTTTTTTTTTTTTTTTTTTGCCTTCTTAATTTCATTCTATGCTGGATTTTACAACGAGAAAATTGATGGTCATTTTAGAAAATTATGCGCTGTCACGAACTCAAATAACCGCCATAGGGGACGGGGAGGTGGAGAAAATGTCCGAAGGTGTTAATAGTTATTTGTAACAGCTAAGAAAGAAGAACATATTCAAACCAGCAATTCTGTCAGTATTTAACGCATTGCACATTATTAAAGGTAAATCACACACACACACACATATATATATATATATATATATATATATATATATATATATAGATAGATAGATAGATAGATAGATAGATAGATAGATATGTATGTATGTATTTATATGTATACATACATATATATACATATATATATATGCATTTACATATATATATACATATATATATATATAATCTTATAATAATTATAGTAAATAATTATATATATGTGATTGTCTGTTTGTGTGTGTGCGTCTGTGTTTTTGCGTGTAAATAGAAATTATAATGCTACACGCATTTTCATATATATATATATATATATATAGAGATAGATATAGATATAGATATAGATATAGATAAAGATAAATTCATATATATATATTATAAAGTGATGCATATATATATATATATATATATATATATATATATATATATATATATATATATATATATATATTCCTGTTTTTGCCTGTGTTCGGATTTGTGAGACGGAGCGTGTTGGCCACATGAGCAACCATCTATAATGTTGGTTGGCCTTGATAATAGAGCCACGCCCACATATACAAATCTTCGTATGAATTGATATAACTCATTGCACCGATATATATATACATATATATATATATATATATATATGTATATATAGTTGTGTGTGTATGTGTGTGTGTGTGTATGTGTATTTTTAGCAGTAATATTATGGAGGTAAGAAGTCACTTCTTATCGGAAGAAGACACAAGCATGGGCCGGTTTCAGACCACGTAAGCAACTATCAATATACGACCCTACTTTGCTTGCTTGTTTTTTTTTTGTTTTGTGTTTTTTTAAATTTTAAAAGTTCCCTACTCGAAATAAATTTTCATCTTATATTCATATAAATTCATAAATATGAATTTCCTAGATATATATTTTTAATGTTACTACAAGGAAACGAAAATATAATAGAAATCAATTTGCTTGTTTACATCTAATGCAGCAAAGAATGGCATTTTGTGTTATATGAAGCCGGTCTCTCTAAAGGTATGCTGAAAGTAATTCTACGAAACGTATTAAAATCAAACCGAACATTTAAGTAAGAAACAATGAGGAATAAGAGTTCATTTATGAAATTAATTTTTCTGTAAATCAATATTAAAATTACTAAAACTTATATTTGACGCATATATAATCAGCAGATTTAAAAAAAAAACGGTCCTTCTATAGTATAGTATTTCATTTACTTGAGGTTTAGCATCTTGACTTTCAGCGTAATGTCAGAAATATGTGTGTGTGTATGTGTGTATATGTGTGTGTGCGTATATATATATATATATATATATATATATATATATATATATATATATATATATATATATATTTAATAGTACAGATATATTGCAAGATCCAAATATTTATTTTTCATAGAAAACGACCCCTACAGCCTGCTTATATTTCGCTACGTTGTTTACAGATTCGTTTTATTATGCAGAAACAAACATTTATTATTATGCCAATACCGTCTATTCCATGCATATACTCTTCGGAAAAATTAGAAATTCTTTGCTTAGGTAGAAAATGCATGACGATATAATGGTGTAACAAGAAAATAAAGTTCCCAGAAGACTCAACATCATGTTCTTTATTTGTTCTGGAAACAATTATTCATTTATTACGACAAAATATCGATAGCTCCCGAAACAAATACACTATTTTGACTCTTTTATGAATTTTCTTCTTCGTAATTTTAGAAGGGTCTTTAGCGGTCATTTTTATCAAACATATTGACAGATTGCTGCCCTTTGTAATTTTTATATATTATAAAGGGCATTAATGTGTATGTATGTATGTATGTATGTATGTATGTATGTATGTGTGTTTGAATATCCCGCTAAATCTTTAAAAATAAAAAACCGACGTATCAAGTTTGTATTTTCTGAGAGGGCGATCTATCAGAAGTACAATATCTAAACTCAGAAAAATAATTCATTTTTGAAGTAAAATTGTTAATGAACGTGGATGGGGTTTGATAAAATCATACCTTTATTGCTGCTATCTGTTTTGTACATGTGTAACATTTCGTAACCCATCCATTACCTTAAAATATTGTAATTTGAAATTTGTTTAGAATTTGGAGTAATATATATATATATATATATATATATATATATATATATATATATATATATATATATATATACATGCACATATATATGTATATATGTATATATATAAATATATATATAAAACTGAACGTGTATGGCTGTCTATCTGTCTGTCTGTATGTGTACATTTTCCTTCGCAATAATTCTGTTAATTTCAAACTCGAAATTTGATATACAGGGTACGGAGATTTGGGAAAATCTTTCTGATCTGTTTTCGGCCAGAAATTTGGCTGTTAATGGGTCAAAGTTCAACGATTTGACCTTTAAGAACTTTACCAAACTCCTCCGACAATTTGGAGTCTACACACTTGAAATTTTAGATATAGGTACCTTGGACATGGATCTAACTTAATAACTCGATTTGAGCCCAAAACAATAAATTTTAAAGGGTAATAATAGGGGTGAAAGTTAAAAAAAATGACTCCTTTTTTTTTTTTGCTCAGCATACACCTCCAAACACCCGGGCAACGCCGGGCACACATGCTAGTATAACTATAAAAGTGAACGTGTCGGTGTGTGTCTATGTGTGGACATTTCCCTACGCAATAACTCTGTCAAGTCTAAAGACTCGGTGCTGAGATTTGGGAAAATCTTTGTGATCTATTTTCGGACAGAAATTAGGCTATTAAGTGGCCAAAGTTAAACAATTTGACCTTTGAGAACTCTACAAAACTCCTCGGACAATTTAGGGTCTAAACACTTGAATTTTTTTTATATAGGTTCCTTGGAGATGGATATAATTTAATAACTTGATTTGAGTCCCAAACAATAAATGTTAAAGGGTCAAAGTTTAAAAAAACTTACCGCTTTTTTTTTTTTTTTTTTTTTTTGCTCAACGTACACCTCCAAACACCCGGGCAACACAGGGCTGAAATTCTAGTATATATATATATATATATATATATATATATATATATATATATATATATATATATATATATATATAGAGAGAGAGAGAGAGAGAGAGAGAGAGAGAGAGAGAGAGAGAGATTGGGATGGCTGATGATTCGAATCGAACAATCGTCTGGAAAACTATCTACCACGGTGATGATTTTATTAGGATAAAATACATAATTATATGAATAAAAATTTTTAATTATTTATTAAATAATCATATATTGATATAATCTATATAAATTATTATAATGTTTATGTATGTGAATATATATTTATGTATATATATATATATATATATATATATATATATATATATATATGTGTGTGTGTGTGTGTGTGTGTGTGTGCCTCTGTGTGTGTGCTTTGTTTTTGCTTCCGTCGCCAATGCGTAGCATCGGAGTTTTACAAGTAGCCCTAAATGTTTTACATTTTATTCAAATTGACATTATTTTTTTTGTTTCACATATACATCCGTCAGATATCACTATACGATCATGACACCCTTTAAGGGTGTTTTATAGTTTCAGGATAGGCAGATAGTTGTATTATATGAAGTCAATTTCGTCGGCGCAAAAATCAAGTTTCCACTATCCACAAAATCTTTGTCCAATTCATAACACACGCACAGAAAATAATAATATTCACTTGCCTAAATCTATTGGAACGCTCTGGCGTTAGTCTTCAATTTTTCTGATAATATCGCATGTTCCTCTGTCAGCTTACTCCGGTGTCATTTTTGTTTGTTTGTTATTTTTTTTTTTCAGAAATATATTAATATATTCCTGGATGATATAAATTTGAATAAAGTTCTAAATGTGAATGTGTTTTTTTTTTTTCACTTTAAACGTATGGACAAACCTGTTAAGTTATCAGAAAACTTAATGTATCATTAAGCATTGTTGCTGCATTCTATATAAACATATATTGAGCTGTTTTCTTTTGGATATGTTTCCGAATTTATACGTGGATGACCATTTCAATAAAGTCAATTCTATTCTCATGACAAAGAAGGAAACCATACAAGTTTTTCAAGAGGAAATAAACAAAAACAATATACGCCCAAACACTTCTCTCGTAAACAAACACCTGCTTTTTATCTACCTACACCAACAATGAACTTATTTACAACACTCTATACGAACTGCGAATTCAAATAAAAAAAATACATATATAAACTACATCACAAATCATAAAGCCAAAACTAAAAGAACAAAACAGTTTTTTATAAGTTATTCACATGTACATCACATGTATAATAATTGCAAACATGCATATTTTCATGGAATTAAACACTGACTTCAGGAATCTTTGGTAAATATAAAAGCCATTCAAGTAACAATTCTTGAAATAATCTTTTCTTTCGAGCATTGCAACATTAGTATGGGTTTAACTAAAACAATCTAATTTATCTATAATAACAAATATTCCAATGACTCTTTAAATTAGTACTCATTGCAATCTTTGACATTTTCTGATCTTAAACAAAGGTTTTCGGTCCTGATTTAATTCTTGTTGTTGTTCTCAAATGTCGTACTCCTGAATGTTGTCGAAATTAATCAATTTATGTTTGTAATGTTCCCCTTTATTATAAAAATGTGTCCTCAGTTCTCTATATTTACAATAGCTGGTATTCGTTATGATCCAACCAAGTATACTCCTGTTAGCCTCCTCCCTGTTATTAACAAAGTTTTTGAAAGGTTAATCAACGACAAGCTTGTTTATTTACTGTAAAGTCTGGGAGTCTTTAGTGATGTTCAATATATCGTTCTTAGACTTCGGTTAGCAGGTGATATATGCACCTCTGTACCTGAGCATATTTGTCGGCTTATAGAATGATTTAGAAGATGGTAGGGCCATCATACTTGAAATTTCTAAAGTGTTTGACAAAGTGTGGCATTGTGTTCTTTTACACAAACTTCAGGGTTATGCTATTCATGCAAATGTTCGTGGTATTATTATGTTTTTTTTTTTCATGATTGAAGTGTGATTCAAAATCGTGTTTTTTAAAATTTTTTCTGATGTCTCTTAGGGCTCTATTTTAGGTCAATATCTATTTCTTTCTCTATATTAATGGTTTTCCAGTGAATATTATTCAGAAAATTAACACGGTGCCTATGATACCACTCTTTATGTTAGTGTTACTTCCCCTACCATCTTCTTCGGATCAGTTGAAATAATGCAGCTAATCTAGATTTTTTTTCTGAGTTCTATTTTACATTGGGCGTACGATATGACTTGTTCATTTAATCCCGTTAAAACTCAGCATTTGTCTTTTAATCGAAGACATGTCTCTTCTGAAATTTACCTGGCGTCTTCTGCTCTTGAGGGCACATCGACTCTGAAATATTTTTTTCATCAAATCTCTGTTAAAGTTAATATATTAAATAAATTGCTCTTTCTCTTTCTAGTAATTCAGCACTCTGTATGACTCAAACACTTTGTCACACCTTGGGTTTGTTTCCATCTGTAGCCAAAACCACTATCAATAATTTCCCACAGTCTTTATCTGTGCCTAAACCTAAATGTAGATTCCACGAACAAAGCTTCTTTCTTAGAACTGTACGCCTGTGGAACCCTCTTCCGATTACCTGCTTTCCAGCTGACTACAATCTTATTAACTTCAAGTCCAACGTAAACAAGTTCTTGATGAACCGCCCCCCTAAATAATCCAATTTACAAAATAATAATAATAATAATAATAATAATAGGGTGGTGGTTGTAGACCTGAATGTGAGAGCTGGAACTCTTCCGACTTTCATTATATATCAATATATATATCTATAAAAGTGAAACTGTCTGTATGTCTTTGTGTCTGTCTGTCAACAATAACTCAGCCAATTTTCAGTCTACAGACTCGCAATATGATATACAGGGGATTGAGATTTGGTAAAATCTTTGTAATCCGTTTTCGGACAGAACTTTGTCTGTTAAGGGGTGAAAGTTAAACGATCTCTACAAATCTATTATCAGATTATCTAGATCTGGTCATATATGGCTGATGAATGTCTGTGCCATATAGGTTTTCTCATAAGATACAGCAATGTATCCATTGGTTCATTGGCCTTATACCTTCCTCTTCTCTGCAATTTCTTCCTAGCGGATTGGCTCTTGTTTTTATTTTTTTTACGCAAGAATCACCATTATCAAGGCCCGGAGGTCACTCGAGGATAAGAGTTAATCGATATACATTAGTTAATGTGATTATAGCATTGTAAACCTAAGTAATGACAATTTTGTAAATTGGATTACTTAGGGAGGCGGTTCATCAAGAACTTGTTTGCGTTGGACTTGAAGATACTTGGATTGTCCGCAGCTGGAAAGCAGGCAATCTGAATAGTGTTTTACAGGCGTGCAGTTCTAAGAAAGAAGTTTTGTTCGTGGAATCTACATTTAGATTTAAGCACAGAATAAGAGTGTGGGAAATTATTGGTAGTGGTTTCAGCTAGACGAGTCTTTTTCGTGATAGTTTTGTGAAGGAGGAAGGTGAGCACATGCTATGGAAATTATGAGAAAGTAGAGACAGGCTCCCAACGTCTATTCGCTGGGAAAGAAGTTGCAAGGAAGAGAAAAAGCCATCCCCCAATGAGCTACGAAGTCTATTTTGAACACTGTCAAGGCAGGATAAGCTACTTCTAGCAACTTTTGCCCAGATGGGAACCTTGAGTGCTTTATTACAGTTTGGTTGACTTTTGTCTGGTACTATTCATCGATTCGCTATTTTGATATCACACTGTAATACAACTTACTATTCCAGCTACTTATTTCCAAGAATTGCAGCCGCGTGATACTCTTTTCCTGCTGAGAGTTTGCCCTGCGTCTGATCTATCTAAGTAAGCGTCTCCTGTTTCTGCGATAATCGTCTTTCAATTTTGTGAGCTACTCGCATAAAATGGCTTCACACCTTTCTGCAACAATTTCCATAAAATATATTAGCATTTTACTGCAGGATTGAAATATGACGTAATGATCTCGGTAGTGCAAATATGTGTGTCTTATTAAATTTCATCCTGGTGTGCATGAGGGTGATGGTTGTAGATCTGAATGTGAGAACTGGAACTCTTCCGACTTTCTTTATATATCAATATTTCAATAAAAGCATGGACTAAATACTAATATCAACGAAAGGCACCGTCTTTTTCTAAAAAAAAATAAATAGATATAAGGTTATCCGACTAACAAAGTATATTTTTGTAGTAAACTGTTATTTAATTAACTCTCTATGAATAATATTACAAGATCATCACTTTTCATATATATATATATATATATATATATATATATATATATATATATATATACTTAAACAGTTGTGTTTCTGTGTCATATCTCTTCCTTGTCTATAAACATGATAAGTATTGTTAAGATGATTAATCGAAATTAGAACAGGACTCAGAAAAATCAGAATATTTTAAGGTATCGGAATCGGTATCCAATTCGGAAAAAAATAGTCTTATTTCAGATTCCAAAACCATTCTTTTAATTGTTTCCTTGACAACAACAACAAAAAATGGAGCAAACTCAAATTTATTTAATTTTTAGAAGCTGTTCATTCGCAACATAAGATTAAGGACCAGACTATTGGTTATAAATCCCACTAGCAAATAAATTTGTTTTCTCAGAATCTAATTTATTCCTTTAATTGTTACATTAGTGTAAAAGTCCCTTTTGTAAACATCTTATTCGCTAAACGATTCAGGGAGTTCACAACTGATGTTTTAAGATTTAATATGCTCTAAGCAAGGTTTTTCAATTTCGCTGATGCCGTCTCGACACTCATTCTCTGCCATCGGCTTCTTCTGAAATAATGTTTCTGATACTTTTTCGCTTTGGGCACAAGTGAACAAAGTAGATATAAATCTCACGATGAGTTTATAAAAATCTTGAATAAAATGCATTTTTGGCCAAGATCAAAGTGTAGTATCTGTTCTTCAGATGCTGCACTTCCATTTCTTGTTCTCTTTCGGTGGAGGAACAGTCCTTCACGACTGAGACAATTTTTATTTTTGTACCTTTCCTCCACGTTAAAAACCGACCCTGGTGTCTAACTCTATCCCGTAGGAAGGCATTGTAAATAGGTACATTTAAAATTAGACCCCCTCCTCCAAAAACAGAATGGAATCCGGGCATGTGTTACTATAACTAGCAGAACAATAAAGAGATTAAAAAACAAATATGCAAGAAATACATTTTATAAATAATTAGACTCTTCTACCTAGCCAGATGAGTTTATTTGTGTTTAAACTACTTTTAAAGTACGTTTTAGTTCAAAACAAACTAAATGTTTACTCTGTTGAACAAGAATAAAAATCGGCTGTCCATAATTCCTTCACAAACGCCTTTGATAACCACACACAATCGCAAACGCGGGTAAGAACACATTAAATAAATGTCAACAATTGAGCAAAAATGTTGTTTTACCAGTGTTGGGGGGGGGGAACAATTAGAGAAGATTAAAAGAATAGGCCGGAAATTAATATCGTTTTACGTTTAATTTATGTAGAAATTCTAACATAATTGTTTGTTTTCCTTTTCGCCACGACATCATACAAAAATAGAACTCACTTTGAGGGGACAGGGTGATTTAGCTAACGAAGTTAATATATTTGTCATTGATATTATTATTATTATTATTAGTAGTAGTAGTAGTAGTAGTAGTAGTAGTAGTAGTATCTTTTTCTTTTTACAATAAAGCAAGTCAATCTAATAACTGGCTAAATCTTTGTAATTACGTTAGGAGATATGAACATTTAATCACAGAAAACAGATAGAGTATAGTTAACATAAACCCGTCACAATGTTAAGAATGGCTTTCTAAATAGTTGCATTATAAAGTTAAAACCTATTCTTGACATGGGGCATGCTTTGTTAACTATTCTGTTGCTAAACCTTTTTCTTTTTATTATTTTGTATCGTTCAATCGTTTATGAAAATTTTAAATGGCATTAACGATGACCAAATGCAAATGAGATTTGTTTTAAAATCAAACAAATCTACTCTCACAATTTTCAATCGATTACATGTAAAACATCCGAGAAAAATATTTACAAAGATTTACACTTGTAATCTACGCCCAAGTCCTAAGTGTATTTTTACGTTTTGTAAAATATATTCAGATATTACACCGGGGATAATATCAATTGAACATAAAAAAAAACATCGTATCTCTTATTAAATGTTACATTTTTTGTTTAAAAGAAACAGAATCGGGAATTTAGAAAAAGATCAGTAATTGTATCGGAATCGGGAAAAATTTTGAAATTATCACATCACTAATGATGGCTTCATTATCTACCTGCAGCTGCAACAAAATGTGGTATGTTGACGAAGAGGAAAGTATTGGACCTGTTCTGATATAAGACTTCATGCTTTCACTTCTTTGTCTGCGAAGTAGGAAATCTTTGTAGAATGAAGCAATTGTGTTATCTTTGTATTAATCTAGCCTAAACCTTTCTGAAGCGGGAAGCTAAATTATCTCTAAATTAAAGCCGATAGTTTACGGTGGTGAACCCTGCATCCACAAAAGGGGAACTCTAGAGACGAAGGACATAGGATAAGCTAAAATCCGTCACCATTGTCAGATTAAAGCGAGTCATGAGACTAAAATGAGGGTGCACCATGTCTTGACAAGCTCAGTGGACTGACCTTCACCCCTGACCTGATATGGTCACATACATCAAATCCGTTGCCTAGATCGCTGGGAAATGGTTGGATTGTTCTACCATCCAGTCGGTGTCACACTGCCAATGTAATCCTTTACTTGTATATGAGGCAGGTATGTCCTAAAGTGGAATACTGTTGACACATATGGGCAGGAGATACTCGCTGTATCCTATCCTGCCTTGATAGAGTTCGAAACCGACTCCTAAACCTAGTAGGTGATGCGTTTTTTTCTTCCCCGCAGCTTCTTTATCACTGAAGAGACATCAGGAGTCTGCATCCTCTCTATAGTCATTTTCATGGGATGATGTTGTCGTCTTAACTCCAATCTAATGCTCCTTAGACAAATCCTCACAAAAACACTCGACTAGCTATAACCACAATCAACAATTTTAGCCACTCTCTATCTGGGCCTTAATCTAAACCGAGATTCCACGAACACAGCCCCTTTCCTGTAACTTTCCGCGTGTGGAACACAGTTCCGTTGGCATTCTTCCCGACCGACTACATTATAACCTTCAAGTCTAATGTAAACAAGTTCTTGTTGAACCGTCTCCTAAATAATGAAATTGTACTAAACTTACACCATTAACTATTACTTCACTGCCACATTACACTCATTAACCCATATCCTTGGATGGTTTTAAGGCCTTGATAAGTTGTGTCTTCCTTGTAAAAAAAAGCAATGTTTCTCATTTGAGAGAAAAAATGGTTGAGAAAATGGCCTGAGATCCCATAAGCTTAAATTCGAGAAACGAACGTAACGCAAAAAAAAAAACTATTACGCTTATAAATGGTTTGATTCGCATTATCGACAAACTATAGTGCTCGAATCTTTAAGGAAGCGATTTGCATAATAGTCATAATTATTAATTAATGATAAATACATGAATTCATTCGTGCTGTGCATTGTTTACCTGTTGCGCGTGATTGCCGACTTGGGCTTTCTTTTGACGAAAATTGATTTATTTTTGAGACGTGAATCATTTTGAATTATTTTCTTCGTTGGTATCATTCGAGTAATGGACATTTATGGAAACCTTATAGATGACCCAAGATTTTAGTTCTGTTTTCGTTTTTCGGACGTTTTTATTTTCATATCGACATTTTGACACTGTCCCCGCCCCCTCTCCTCCCTTCCTATCGCAATTTTTCTCTTTCTCTTTCAATGTCACTGTTTTACTCTGTCTCTGTCTCTCTCTGTCTCTGTCTCTCTCTCTGTCTCTCTGTCTCTTTCTCTCTCTCTCTCTCTCTCTCTCTCTCTCTGTCTCTCTCTCTCGTTTCTTCTGGTTCAATAATCGGTTTCTTTCTTTAAATGATATTATTGCTAATTTACAAGCGGCACAAAAGGATATTTCTTTTTGATGTTTCTATGTGTGGGACCGATATTTAATTTATGTGATTTCCATTTGATTATTTGGGGTTTTCCTTCATATTTTCTAGATTTATTTTGATAATAATGCTGAGTTTTTATTTTTCGTTTTGAATGGAGACTATATATATATATATATATATATATATATATATATATATATATATATATATATATCAATGTAAACAAATCTATATATATATCAATGTAAACAAATCTCAAAGAAAATTTAATTACGTGCTTATTCATGAATATATATATACATATATATATATATATATATATATATATATATATACATACATATATGCATACATATATACCCCTATATATATATATATATATATATATATATATAATTGGATATACATGTATATACATATAGATAGTAATGAACATGCACATATATAAACAGATACATATGAATATATATATGCAAGCCTGATAGACAACTGATAGGAAAAACCGATTCTCAACAAATGTTCGGGTTTAAGGCTTACTTCTCTAGAAGACGTGTTACACAGCGAAAGAAGTTGTCTATTGATAAATGCATATGTTCTCCTGACGTTTAAGACATGCGCCACTAAAATTAGTAATATGCAAATATCTTGGTGAAAATAAATAAAATACTTTGCTCTAGGTGTGAATGCATATTAAACAAAATGGGGTTTTTCTTACTCATTGCGACACAGTTGCTGTCCTTGGTTGTACCATTTTCTTGTTAATCTACACTGAATATAAAGAGAACTCTGAATCTCACTCCACCTAACCGTATACATAAACACACACAAATATATTTCCTCCAATAAAATAAGGAATAGTATTATAGTTTGAAAATGTAGACGCTACATAAAACATCTATATGGTCAGAAAATAGCGTATATTTTTGCGCATACTATCAGGTGCTTTCTTTCGTCATTATAAAATCTTATATTTTTTTCTTAGGGCAGTCACATTACACAACGAGACATACACACCGGTGAGAGCACGCTTCACTCATTAATTAACATTTCCTTCTTCCTCTCCCAGCGAAATCGGAACACAGTTCTAATAAGAATACCGCCTTTTTTCAACGTTTATTAACCTACGTTTACCGTTACTGATTTCGTCAAATATACTTGGAATAACGATCCCTCTATTAACAAGTCTCGGCCACTATTTATTGGCTGCTCGCATGCTTTTAACAAATTTAGAGAAGAACGGAATAAACGATTTCCGAACGGTTAAAACACACTCATGAAAAAAAAAAAACTTTTGTCGTTCGGCAATATAAAATCGGATGGCTTGTGCCTTAGAAAAACGTCATTTATCATCATAGTACCTTCACATACATTTTACTACATTAATACAGAAATACCTACTTTTAAGCACGGTTACTAAATCGTGGCGTCATTTCATTGAGAAAAATATTCTGTGTAGGCATTCAACGATATTTATCGTTGTTTTACATATAATATGAGGATGTTTTCGAGTTAAGACATATTGAGAAACATATTTTGTATCGAAAATATTCGCTTTAAATATGAAAACATCAAATAAACGTATCTGATATGACCAAAAACACGACCATTTTAAATTAATAATTTTATACACTCATACGGATTTATTTATATTTGAAGTCGAAAATAATTTTCTGATTCGAATTATGTACACGTACTTCGTTTCGGAACAGCGTGCAAAGGAGAGAAGTGCTTCTACAGGTCTTGAACCAAATCAGAGTTTCGAATCTGATATATTTGACCCAAGAGACATTCCTTTTCCTTTCTTTTTTGCTTCTTATTCGATTTTTTCATATATAAATCTATAAGTACTCCTGCAAAACTCTTTCATTTAAATAATATGTGTTTTAATCCTACTCAATTGGTTTGTTTTACTGTCAGAATTACCTTTTCGATTCATATTATTTTCATGTTATTAATCAACTCGAAACAGCAGCGCCCGCCAACGCACACCAATGAAGTAACCACATTAAAACAGCAGTTACCGCCTAAAAACAACAGTAATCGACTCGAAATAACAGTGCTCGCGACTGCCTGTCACTGCCCGCTACTGTCAAATAGTAACACTGCTTACATAAAAATCAGTCAAAAATCCTCATGGCACCCAGTGTCTAACAGTACTCGCCATTGGATGACAGTACCATAGAATGAGTGACTACACGAATATTGAAGATAGGCCACTTCATTTCAAACCAGTCAATTAAGGCTCGACACTGATCATGATCGATAGTGATCAAGTGCATGTAATCTTCTGAAAACTCCAATGATTACCAGTGATCGCCATTAAAGACCGAAAATTTAATTTCGGAGTAGTCGAATAGTAGTCGATACTGATCATGGCCGACAGTGAACGATAAAATTAGACAATGACAGTCTGAAAGGCAGTGAGTGCCCATCAGAGAACGCGAAAAAATGAATTAAATATATCAAAACAGCACTAACCGCCAGGGACTATCAAGTGACAGGTTACCAGTGGAACAAATCCCGGAAACTGACTACATGATTTAAGTTCAGAGCAGTCTACTCAAGAAAGACTGATCATTGCCGTTAGTTACTGCAGGTTTCAAAGGCAATCAGTGCACGCTAGTACACACCAGTACACGTCTGCACCCTCAAAGCAACACTAATCGTCAGTAACCTCCAGTGCTGACAAGGATAAACAGTGGCTTCCGCTGGCTGCCACTTTGAAACAATGCCGGACATTGGAAGTTAAATGGTTTATATTTGGACCAGGGATGCAAAGAACGCCAACGACGTCAGTGCCCGCTTTTTCCAGGACTGACAACCGTTGTTTAATCTTTTATCTAATGAGAACAAGGTCTTTTACCGAATCCTGACTTTCTTTCATACTTACACTGAGCAATATCGGCACACGGGTACTGCTAGTATTCAAATATTATTTCATGAGATAACACACAAACACACACAAGCAGACACCCACTCAAACACATACACACACACATATACATATATATATATATATATATATATATATATATATATATATATATATAAGAAAAAGATAATTCCAAAGGTTTAATATATTTTAAATCAATAAACCAATAGTAGTGTACATATATCAGTAAGAATTGTAAATTTACTCAAATAGTAAGCAACATAATTAACGTTTACGTAGTCGAGTATATATATATATATATATATATATATATATATATATATATATATATATATATATATATATATACTGGCCAAAGCTAAAAAAAAAAGAAAGAATAACTTCATATTTGTATTTTTTCAGACATTACAATTGTTTCGCCATAAGCAAGACGATTTTAAATTTTATATTATTTAAAATTTTCGTAGTCACACCTCATCAAATATATTTTTTAAAAACACAAAGTTTGTTCGTATCTTTACACATTTTCATTTTGTTAAAAATACATCGGGCAGTAAGTACCAGCCCCTCGTGCTTTTTAACATGTCCACCATCTGTGTTAAAGAAATTTATATGGGTTTTATTTTCGTATATTTGTTCTAAATTGCGGCGAGAATAGTTCCATTTGGACTATTTTGAAACCGGACAAAAAATTCTAAATTGATGAGATTTATGATTTCTTACTTTTAAATTATTATTTTTAGCGTTTTAATTAAAGTAATTTGGTTAGATTTTAATGTTTACTCTAGATTCAAAACTCTTACATAGTAAGTTTCGTATTTTGTGTATTACTCGGTGATTTTAATGTTAAATTAGGTATTACTGTAATGCTGTTGTATTCTGTATATTAACATGAATTAAATACGACAATACAATATAAAATAAAATAAATTAAGATAACTATATAATCCCTATTGATATCTTAGGATGTAAACGAATAATATTTATTATTATTGTAAAAAAAATTAGTTTTTGCCAGTATATATATATATATATATATATATATATATATATATATATTTACGTGTGTATTTTTACCGTGCTCGATCTATGTGTAGTGTCACAAAAATATATGACACACCTTACACTATAAAATAAAACACCGATGAAAGAACAATTTAATGAAATAGCCTCACGAATCCTGATGTGCAGCTTTTTAAAACTTACTATCTAGTACTACTCACGTATTGATACTGGAAATATACACCTGAAATAATGTGCATACATTATGAACATTGCTTATATATATATATATATATATATATATATATATATATATATATATATATATATATATATATATATATACTAGCATTTCAGGCCGGCGTTTCTCGGGTATTCGGATGTGTATGTTGAGCAAAAAAAAAAAAAAAAGCGGTAGTAGGAAGGCAGGCTCGAACTCGCACCGCGAATGAGGAAAAGAACAAGGAAAAAACCTGACGTCTTCGTTGTTACGACCACCGCCAAACCGGAAGTGACGTAGGTTTAAATTAAGGCAAGATAATTGAAAGGAGAGGATGACTTTCGAAAATATCGGTGAAAAAAGCAACTTCCCTGTTGAAAAGTGCCCAGTCGAAGGTGAAGATATTAATGTTTTTGGCCAATTTGTCGTTATTTGTCGTCTGAAAGGTCGAACTGCAAAACGATACTGATCATGGTAAAATTCGTCGCCTCTGTCGAAAGTTTTAGGTGGACATGCAAACATGCATACATACATACATTTATATATTGGTAACTAAAAATTTTCAACCCAAACCGATAAAAATGCTTGACCTATTTCTGAATACCCTTCATGTGAAATTTCAAGTGTTTAGAAGAGAAATTGTCTGAGTAATTTGGTAGAGACCGCAGAGGTCAAATTTTTAAAACTTTGACCCCTATTATGACCTCTGAACATTTACATGAGCTCTCAAAGATCAAATCGTTGAACTTTGACCCCCTTAACTGCAAAATTCCTGGCCGAAAACCGATCACAAAGATTCTCCCAAATCTCAGTACCCTATATATCAAATTTCGAGTCTGTAGACTTAAAATTGAGAGAATTATTGTGTAGAGAAATGTACGCAGACACACAGATACACAGATACACAGACACATTCATATATATATATATATATATATATATATATATATATATATATATATATATATACATATATATATATATAGTAATAATAATTATGTCAGCTCTTTAAGAACTTGATTCTTACTGTCGAGCACTATACATCGAAATGAAATAAGTGGATCACTATTATGTAATCACAATAAGGATTTACAGGATCATTTACAAAGCTTCGAAAGCTTTACTTTCTATTCCAGAAGAAATTATCTTTTTTTTAATCGTCTAAGTGGCCCTTTACATAGAATTCCAACGAGACATTATTTCTAGCCCACTAGGTGTCTCATCTAGTGCGTTTTGTCTTGCCTTCTTGCGGTGGAAATAAAAAATATATTACATACAAAATACATGTTAATATATTTGTCAGCATTAAGATTGAGTTATGTTCAAAAAAAGGATATTATTATAGTCCTTAAAAATATTAATTTACAAATTCTCCTTGATTTCACTCTTTCTTTATCCTTCTCCTTATCGCAAAAAACAAAAACAAATACCATCTACGCAAATAGCGATATATCTGAACAGTTAGGTGTGTCAGAAAGTTCGTGAAAAATAGTGAATAATTCCACTCCGTCTTTCCAAGTTTATAACTCATCGAAAAATATAATTCAAGCCCTAATTTTTTTCTGAATTAAAGGAGCAAGGACCAAGGTTTCATTAAAAACAAAAACAAAAAAAACAAACAATGTGTTTTTTTTTAAAAAGGTTTTAAACTTCAGATTTTACAGGTAAATTTCTAAAAAACACTACTTTTTTTGTTTTAAATTTGAATATATTATTTATTGACCTTTTCTCTTCAATCTGTGATATATAACACTTTGGTGAGTAAATTAATTATTTACTTTTTAATAGACATTTCAAAATGGGAGGCGTGAATTATTCGACTACCTGTCTTTCCAAGTTTATAACTTCTCGAAAAATGTAATTCAAGCCCTGATTTTTTTCAATTAAAGGAGCAAGGACCCAGGTTTCATTAAAAAACAAAAAAAAACAAAAGGAAAATCAAACAAAAAAAAGGTTTTAAACTTCGAACTTTACAGATAAATTTCTAAAAACACTATTTTTCTGTTTTAAATTTGAATGTATAATTTATTGACCTTTTCTCTTCGATTTGTGATATATAAAACTTTGGTGAGTAAATTAATTATTTACTTTTTAATAGACACTTGAAAAGGGGGGGGGCGTGAATTAAAAAAAAACGTTTGTCTAAAATATTATATTCGGTTTATTGGAAAGAGCATTAAATTTCACATTGACCCTGAAAATATCGTAAAAATAGAATCAATAGAAAATTTTTGATAGATTTTTAAAGTTTAAAAATTGAAAAATATTGAGTTCGTAAAATTCATTACTGTTTTTTAAAAAAATAAAAAAATATATTTCTATTACTTTTAAAACAACTTTAATAGTTTATTTTGGAAGTATAATCCATAAAGAAAATAAACAACCCACTTTTAAAAGAGAAATTACGAGTTTTTATATTTTATTCGTAGTTTCGTGTTAGGGGTGTCAAAAATTCCTACAAAAATTCTGATACACCTACCGAACAGTCAGCTTGGTGAACGAGGGGTAAGGGCTTCGGCTTCTTACCATGGGGTCCCGGTTTCCAGTCTCGCTGGGTTCGGCCGCTCTGATGAATCGTGGACGGCAGAGCAAGTGTCGGTGGATAATTGCATTTTAAAAACAATATATATGCCGCTCCCCATATGGACGTACTAAATTGGTTAAAGGGAAAATTATTCTCAACTCGCATTTAGGTTAAAATGCACTTTCGTAAATAACTGAATTCATACAAAACGTATCGCAAAAACAAAAACAAATAACATCAATATATACATATATATATATATATATATATATATACATATATATATATATATATATATATATATATATATATATATATATATAAGTGAACGTGTCTGTGTGTCTGTGTACATTTCCATACGAAATAATTCTGTCAATTTTTAGTCTACAGACTCGAAATTTGATATACAGAGTACTGAGAGTTGGAAAAATCGATATGCTTTGTTTTCGGCCAGAAATTTGGCGAGTAAGGGGTCAAAGTTCAACGATTAACCTTTGAGAACTCTACTAAACTTCTCCGACAATTTTGGGTCTAAACACTTGAAATTTTAGATATAGGTTCCTTGAACATGGACCTTACATAATAAGTAAAGTTGAGCCCAAAACAATAAATTTTAAGGGGTCATAATAGGGGTCAAAGTTAAAAAAATTGACCTTTTCTTTTTTTTTTTTTTTGCTCAGCGTACCACTCCAAACACCCGGGCAACGCCGGGCACACATTGCTAGTATATATATATATATATATATATATATATATATATATATATATATATATATATATATATAATGATTGATGTAGAGAAAGAAAGGTATGAAGGAAGCAAACAGGAAAGGGCTAATTTGGAATTATTCTTAGCTGTTTTCTTTATAAACCCATTTTTTTCCATAATTCAAATAATTTCGATATCAATCGATGACACAACGCGTCACGTACATACACATCTTTCTCTGTCTCTGTCTCTGTGCCTCTCTCTCTTTCTCTCTTTCTGTCTATCTGTCTATCTACAGAGTACTTAGTGACTTCCCAGACAGATCGTTAGAATAACTGAATGAATTATCTGCTTCCTACGTCTGAAAGCATACAAAGCAACTACCAAATTATGCTGGCTCCTGTTATTATTGTTCAATGGGTCATGATGACCGAATTAAAAACATGCAATTGATTTTACTTTTAATTTAACGGTTCAAAAACACTATGCAAGTGCAATATAGATTTTAATAAGCATATATTTTTAAAATTAAACTGATTTTTTTTTTTAAATCAAATTTTCGAATGAGAAAATATTCTTCTTTCAGGAAATACAGACAGTTACTTTTTTCTTCTTTTTTCGTGTCATGGTGAAGGTAAATCTTGTGACGTCTTTAAAGGTTGAGAAATTGACTCTGAATGAGATGAAATGTCCGATATAAGTGCGGAGCGTTGGTCGTATGCGTGGGCCAAAGTAATACTAGGACATCCACTGTTTGAGAAGCATTTCACATTCAGAATTTTAAAGTTAACGGTTGAAAAAATTGAGAAGAATTGACATCTGTTAATCCCTTTTAATAATATATTTTAAAGATCGAAGTTACACTGAATTTATATCAACAAAACTAGTAACAGGTTCAATTCTCGACTTACGAGAGGTGTTAGTCTAGCCGCACTGATGAGTGATAGTGTGTGTGGATGACTACAAATATAGTTTAAGCCTCCCTCTTTGGGTAGAGCACTGTTGTAAATAACCTCACCCGTTACTTAATTAGCTGAAAAATTCGAGGCTCGCTGTTTCTTCGTAAACAAGCGGTTTGAGCACTATAAAGGTGGTGGACGAATATTGTTTAAAATGTTGTTTAAAATGGACATTTTTTGAGATCATTTGCGGGTGCCGCTTCCGTAGTTGGATGGGAAGAAATGCCGGTTATCAACACGATGGTTTTACGTTCAATCCTCGGCTTGGGAGAGGTGATAGTCTAGCCGTATTGATGAGTTGTGATACAACGAAACAGTAATGTATGTGGATTACTACATATATATATATATATATATATATATATTTGTTTAAACTTTGACCCTAATTTTGCCTTCTTAACATTTATTGTTTTGGACTCAAATCAAATTAAAATGTTTGATCCATGTCCAAGGAACCTACATCTAAAATTTTATTTTAAAATTTGCGGAGGAGTTTTGTAGAGTTTTCAAAGGTCAAATCGATGAACTTTGACCCATTGTCAACCAAATTGTTGGCAGAAACCCGATTAAAAAGATTTTCCCAAATTTCAATACCCCTTATGTCAAGTTTCGAGTCTCTAGACCGAAAATCGGCAGAGTTATTTGGTAAAGTAATGTACACAGATACACACACAGACATTTTCACTTAGTTTTTGAGGCTTAATGCATTTATAGTTTTTTTTTTTTTTTTTTTTTTTTTTTGTTAAAGGTGGGTGCAGGATTGTTAGGGCGAATTATTTTTAGTTTCAATTAAAATTTTCAGATTTTATATTTTATTTATTTAGTTTTTTGTTTGTTATTAAATAATGTTAGTATATTTGTCCCGGTGTTAAATGAGATCCGTTTAAAAAGGGGCTGTATTTTTGTATAAGTATGACTTCTAGTAATTTTAGTCGTCGTATGCAATTGTTAAGATATCGAATGTTCAGTAAGATATTTCTAATGCCGGACGACTGTAAATTTTTATCATGGGATGTTAAGTGATGTATTATTGCCTTGTTTTCAGCTAATGATAGCGTAATTGTCGAGAGAGTGTTCTTGTTGTGTTGCGAATGTATGCGTTGTATGAGTTTTGGAGTGAGTACGGCGACATTCTTCAAAGTCGTGAATAAATTCACTACATTAGTTTGGTTTAGTGTGGTGTTAGTATTATTATCGTTTTTAATTTTTAAATCGGAGGTTTAAATTTAGTAGAATATATGATTAGTTTGATTTCTTTGTTCTCGTCGGTTGATCTCGTGAATCATTTAATTAGATTTGTTATTCTTTTTTCATCTGTTTTGTACTTAGTGTGTAGTTGGTTTTATAGTATACTTGAGACTTGTCAGGATTATGGTTTATGATTTTGTTGTGGAGTGAGTTTAAATACAGTTTCATGTGCTTATATAGGATTTTATTGGAAACATTATTGTTCGTTTTATGTTTATTAGTTCTTTGTAAAATATCTGTTAGCAACTTTTGGGCGCCATTCTGTAAAATTGCCGATTGAAAAATAAGACCGCTCGATGAATCGAAAAGATATCCATAAAATTGGGGAAAAAGAATAATTCTGTCGTGTTCAATCAGATAAGCTTGAATAATGACTTGCTGCCAATATATATATATATATATATATATATATATATATATATATATATATATATATATATATATATATATATATATATCAAGAAGAGCTTATAGTTCTTTAAAAGAAGGGTTAAGGTGGTGGGAGAATTTAAAAAAGAAGATGCCAACAACAACTCTTATATATATATATATATATATATATATATATATATATATATATATATGTTAATTAATTTTAGTTTTTTATAAACTTACTACTGATTTACATATTAATACACACATAGACACATGGATATGTATGTATACATATATATACATACATATGTATATATATATACATATGCATATATATACACATATAAACATATATATATTTAAACATATACTTATGCATATATATAAACATATATATAAACATACATATGTATACACATATATATATATATATACACACACACATGTATATGCATTATACTATATACAATATATGGTGTGTGTGTGTGTGCGTGATGATTGTATATAAATTCAATGCAAGACAAGCACATTTAAATTTTTAAACTTATGTGCATATAATATGCACCTAAAAATTATTAGAAAAATTTGCTTCCACATCATTTTCATCTCTATTGCAAAAAGCTAATTCAACTTAATATAACTATTATTGTGATGTATGCACATTAATCTTTATAATGATCGGTTTATTCGTATTTACTCTTATAACATACAAATATACGAATATACATGTATATACGAATATATACAAATATACGAATATACATGTACATATATGTATGTATTTTTTGCAGCCAAATATTTTTACTTCTTTTTTGGAAGGCTTTTTTTTTGTTTACAAATCACAAATGGAATTTAAGTAAATTTCAAATTGCATTCTAATCAAACGCTATTTGTCTATGATAATTGTCAAGGAAAAGACAGTCGACCAAGGATATCCGGAAGGGTCCCCACTTCTTCATTTTCAGGACTTCCAACAAGAGGCAGGTGAGGACGCCACCCATTTCCCATATCCAAACACATTTTGACTCCCAGTAATTTAAACTGGCACCACCAATGTGTCCATCAAATTAAAGGACACACGCCACAGGTTGGCAGTAGTGGTTTGGGGATCACACCCGTGTTC
>NC_136489.1:108002597-108027597 GCF_053919585.1 Euprymna scolopes | reverse complement strand
CGAAATATATCGTGGTGAAGTTGTCACCTGTGAGGATTGTTCAATATACTTAGTATAGCAGCTGTGTCTAAACTGAACTTCATGTCCGCCCGGGAACCGCCGAGTACCCATGCTAGTTAAAAATAAAGTGGTTAATTAGCTGCGGGCAACATTTACAAACTTATTGTTAGTTTGAATGCTCACGTGGCTGTTAAAATTTATGAAAATCCGTTTACATAGCTTAAAGAGTAACTCTATTCACTTCCGTTCAAATATTAATTCCGTATGGTCGAGTAGAAAAAAGCTAGCACAAAAAGCCAAGGTTAGTTTGTTTTCTGGTTGTGAATTCTACTACCAGCAGTAATTATCACTTCAGGCATTGATGATTAATGCATAGGAATACATTAACATTTTCTGTAGTTATATAAAAAAAGATTAATATTTATTAAAAACAATATTATTCTATATATATATATATATATATATATATATATATATTTTTTTTTCTCCACTGTTCTTCCAACTGTAACCAAAATTCCCCTCTTCCCTCATTCGTTTTCTTAGTTTTTAATCTATCATTCTGACGTTTCCTCTTAGAGGGTCAGACGATAAGGCCTTAGGGAAAATTTTAATTTCACCTGCCCATTTCTTGTGTTTTTTTTTGGTATTTAAATTAAATTATGTTTCCTCTGAAATTTCTCCTTCCATTCTGCTGTACCAAAAATTTACTTACATATATATATATATATATATATATATATATATATATATATATATATATATATATATAAAAGACTATACATCTGTCCGCCCGTCTGTCTGTCTGTCTGTCTGTCTCGATATTTTCAGCTCTATCATTTCCGAAATAAAAGGCGTAGAGCGGCGCTAGGGTTTCAAATGATTGGATTATATTAACGACGGTTATTTTGTGGGTGTTTAGTCGTTGAAATAGGTTTTAAAGAGTCACAAAGAGTAAATATTTTTTTTAAATCGTTATACATTTTATACATTCATCTTAGATTTTTTTTTAATTTTAAATTTTTAATCAGTTCATCTCCGTGTACCGTTGGT
Source organism: Euprymna scolopes (assembly GCF_053919585.1). Lineage (NCBI taxonomy): Eukaryota > Metazoa > Mollusca > Cephalopoda > Sepiida > Sepiolidae > Euprymna > Euprymna scolopes. The sequence goes on along the minus strand of NC_136489.1, from coordinate 108,026,547 downwards.
GCAGTGGTAACGTCACCAGCTTTGAATGCTGCTGTGTTGTTTTCAGTTTCGATTCTAGCTTATTATACTTTATATTTGTACTTTAAAATCACGACACTATACTAATATATACGAAATCTGGCCAACTTTAAATACTATATTTAAGCTCCTCCCGCTAGTATATATATATATATATATATATATATATATATATATATATATATATATATATATATATATATATATATATATATATATATATAATTTTTTTTAAGCCATAGACAATGCGGGGAAAGACCGGAATTATGAAAGTAAAGAAAGAAAAACAAACAAATGTAGACGGTGTGATGAAAATAATGGGAATAGTATTCCGACAAAATAGAGAAATAAAAAGGAACACACCGTATTATGTGTTCATCAATGTTTCGTCTTTATTTCGAGACTTCCTCTGAGGAAGTCTCGAAATAAAGACGAAACGTTGATGAACACAATACGGTGCGTTCCTTTATATATATATATATATATATATATATATATATATTGAGTATAAAGATTAATAATTGTAAATTATGATTAAATTTTAAAGCAAAAACAAACAAAATCAAACAGAATCCTTTTGAAACTGATTCATAATTTACAATTATTAATCTTTATACATATTATAATTATTATAGCTCTGGGATAAATATACCTATTGAGTTTAATTTATAACTAAATTTATATGAGTACTCTTTTTTTAATATTAATACATTAAAATAAACTTTGCTCTTTAGACTACAGGTCTAATTCCCTCTCTCTCTCTCTCTCTCTCTCTCCCCCTCTCTCTCTCTCTCTCTGTATATATATATATATATATATATATATATATATATATATATATATATATATATATATATATATATATATGCTCTTTAGACTACAGGTTTAATTCCCTCTATAATATATATATATATATATATATATATATATATATATATATATATATATATATATATATATATATAGTGAATGAATGATAAACGTCTATATTCCAACGTTCATGGTGTTGACCATCTTACAATTTATTCCTTGAATTCAGCTCAAATTTACAATTCTAGACAGTATCTGTTTCGTAGCACAAAATCAATCACTTAATAAATATATCAATTAGGGAATCAATTTTGCCCTTAACTCATCAGAAGAAATAACAACAATCAATCCATCAGAAAGAAATACAGTTCGTTTTGACATGATTAAAATCCGAAAATCGGAAGAGAAGCTGTAAATACCTTATAATATCTTTCTATTACGCCATTTTTATTTTTTCTTGATTATATACATGTGTATTATACACTGGACTGTATCTTGTTACTAATTTAAGAATACATATATATACACACGGTGGCGCAAAATAGTTTTGCAGATAAAACATTGACAATTGATCGTGCAAAAATTTAGCACTGATCAATGAACCTAAATTACTGAGCTCTATTTAAAAAATCTTCGTTCCATTATCTTGACTCAAAGAGCCTATCCTCGGCCTTATGATTTCAGACAAGCTCCTAATCAGAGCACAATTGATCATGTTGTGAAACGGTTTCGGCAGCAGGGCTCAGTCATTGATCTTTCACGAACTGGCTGGCCTCGTTCAGTATGTACAGCTTAAAATGTAGCACTTGTAGAGGACAGCGTTGCTGAAAAGTGCAAATATTTCATCTCGAAGACGGGCTACTCAGATCGAAATGTCCAGATCAATTCAAGGAATTCTGATGGAATTACACCTGTTTCTATACAAAATTCAAATGGGGCAGGCATTGCACCCCATAGATGTGCAGTTTCGCTTAGCTTACGCTCTTTACATTCAGCAATTAACCAGAGAAGAAAATGAGTTCATTCATAGGCTTATAACGAGTGAGGAAACCTATTTTCAACTGAACTGTTTCATGAATAAGCAAATTGTGCAATTGCAAATCCAAGAACCGTTCATCAGTGCGAATTGCATCCAACAAAATGTACCGCATGGTGTGGAGTTACCTCGGAAAGAGGGATAGGTCCTTATTTGTTCGATAACGAAGAAGGTGTTGCAGTGACAGTAACTGGACAGCGCTATACAGCTATTCAGGATAACCCAGAAATGGGGTCCTAACAAGATAGAGCAGCTGCCCACACTGCCCGTCAATGTATGGCGCGCCTAAGGGAATTGTTTGGCGAGCGTTTAATTAGCATTAATTCACGTTTACTGGATTTGATAGCCCCTGACTTTTTCATTTGGGGTTATCTTATAAGAAAGGGTATATGTGAAGAATTTAAAAACAACGCAAGAACTTAACAATAACATCAGACATTAAATCCGGGTAGAGAGTATGTTATTCTAAAAAACTGTAATGGAAAATAACTAAGAGTCCGCCTTTGTGAAGCCGAAAAATGCGGCCATTTTAAGGAAATAATTTTGAAAACTTATGTAAACAAATTACCAGGTAAATACATTATTATAAGTAAATAGTAATGAATTACTTTAAATGTCGATGTTTTTTTATCACCTAAACAAACGAATGTGTAAGGTTTTTTTTTCCTAAAACTTGCGTTCATGAAGCAAAATACCACAGGGGACCTCCTAATTGACTCTTACATAGTTGTAACTAAGCTCAATCTTATTAAATACTTACATGCCCCACGCACAATAGCGTTCACTCTTATTTTCGAGTGACCCCGGTCTCTAATTAGCGTGGCCAATTATTGTAACTTAAAAACATAAAGCTTATGTTATGTAAATCAGATTTGGAGTAAAATGGGTTGTTGTCTCCTTGTTTAACTAATATCTTTCAGCTGCTATCAAACATTTTAAAAGAAATGTAAAATGTATATTTTTTTACTTTTCTTTCCATTGAGGTTCTTTTACTTCTTTATCCTCTTTAATTCACATAAATAAAATAATATATTCACTTATTTACGTCTTGCAGAGAGTAAATTCAAAGTATTAAATAACACAATATGATATTATTTGATACTATTATCTTTTTATATCTGATTTCGAGCTGTGAAACATCGAAACAGTACTGTATGTGGATGACTATATATATATATATATATATATATATATATATATATATATATATATATATATACTAGCATGGATACTCGGCGTTGCTCGGGTCGACATAAAGTTTCGTTTGGAACACACCTGATATACTAAAGATATTGATCACTTTTATCATGGACAACGTCGATACCCCCACAGCAATTTAAAAAAAAAAAACAGATAAAAACACGTAAATGTGCCCCCCCTTGGAACCTGATACACGTAAGAGGGATAGAAGGGGAAAAGGTAAGTAGCAAACGAGTTTTCGGACCGTACCACGAATGAATTTCACTTCACTCAATGTTCATAAAGGTTTTTTCGTCACTCGTTTAAGTATGTGATTACATTTTTGTGATATCCTGTACACGCACGCACGCACACACAATATATATATATATATGATGATGATTGCAACGTCTTGTCAGACGAGTGCCACTCCTTCAGACACTTAAAATCCATGAGCAAAAAATGACTTCCATTGCCACAGGACTATTTTAATAGACAAATGCCTGAGGGAGTATCTATTCACAGATGATGTTACATAGTCTAAGCTAAATCTCTCTCTCGGTTCAAAATGTTGAGATCCGGCAAAAATCATGAGCAAGATAGCCAGCAACAAATTAAACTGCAGACCAGCTTAAGGCGGGTACTGGTCTCCCACTTTATGGTTTTTTAAATCAGAGATTTGCTTCTCCTAGAAAGGCTACCTTCACCACGGCTTACGGGAGCCCTCTCCACCCTACTGTACCACAAAAAATCTTTATATAGATTTTTTATGGTACAAAATGTTTATAATAGCTTTAAACAAAATATTCAGAGTATTGCTGAGTTGGAAAACAAATAATTGTTTAAGAGGAAAGCGAAAATTCTCTGATAAAAAAAAATTTAAGAGTAAATTTATATATTTATAAATTAGGATTAAAAAAAAGAAAACTAAAATAGACGACGTATCGACGTTCATTTTAGTTTTTTTATCGCTAATTTATAAATTTACTCTTCTTTTTATAAATATAAATTTACTCTTTTATAAATATAAATTTACTCTTTTTTTTTACAAAGCCATCACCACTTATCAGGGCGAAGAGTCCACTCGAGGATAACGGTTAAAAAGTGTACAGTAGACAATTGGACAATAAAGTAATCGTTAGTAATGGAAATTCGGTAAATTTGTTAACTTATATGGAATGGCTCATCAAAAACTTGTTAGACTTGAAGACAACCATATTGTAGTCAACTGGGAAGCAGGAAAACGGAAGACAATTCCATAGGCATACAGTTCTAAGAAAGAAACTTTGTTCATGGAATCTACGTTTAAATAAAGAGTAGGAGAAATTATTGATAGTGTTTTCTGCTAGACGGGTGTTTCTTGTGAAAGTTTGGCGAGAGGGACAATTAATTGGATCTCAGTCGAGCACTTGCCATGAAATAACGATAAAGTAGAGACGACAAAGTCGCAGCATCTCCTCTGTGAGAAAGAGGTTGCAGGGAAGAGAGAAGGACATCCCCTACGAGCCTACGAAGTCTATTTTGTAACTCTATCAAGGCAGGATAAGTCCTTTCTAGAAGCTCCTTCCCATATGTGGCAACAGTACTCTATCCTTGGATGTACCTGACTCTAATATAGATAGAGAATTGCATCATCTGAAATCGTTTTTATCAACGAATTTTCGCTTTCCGTTTAAACAATTATTTGTTTCCCAACTGGGCATGACACCGGATATTTTGTTTAAGGCTATTATATATATATATATATATATATATATATATACTAGCAATCGGTGCCCGGCGTTGCCCAGGTGTTTTGAAGTGTGTGCTGAGGAAAAAAAAACGGTCAATTTTTTTAAACTTTGACCCCTATTATGACATCCTAACATTTATTGTTTAGGGATCAAGTAAAATAAATAAGTTAGATCCATGTCCAAGGAATCTTTATATAAAATATCACGTGTTCAGACCTTAAATTGTAGGAGAAGTTTGGTAGAGTTCTCAAAGGTCTAATTGTTAATATTGACCACTTAATCGCCAAATTTCTGTCGAAAACCTATCACATCGATTTTCCCAAATCTCAGTACCCTGTATATCAAATTTCGAATATGTAGGCTTAAAATTGACAGAGTTTTAGCGTAGGGAAATGCACACAGACGCACAGACACACACAGACACTATCACTTATACATATATATAAACATAAACATCATGTATATAAGGATAATAGTACGCCATATATATAACAAAAGACCATTATTTTCTGAAGTGAAAGGAAAACCCGGGGGAACTTTACCCAAAAATAAATCTATATTTTGTTGTGTGTAATGAAAGTATGGTACTTATAAAGTTTAGTGACGACATTAAAAAATGGAAATATTGAAAAAAAAAAATTTATTGTACGTAACTGTTATAGACTGAAGTTCTCCGAAAAAAAATTTCACTTCATTTGATCAAGTAGTTTTTTTTTTTTTACAGCGAAAAACAATGATGTATCACGGCTACGTCAACGTGGCCATTTTGGAAATGTTATTGCAGGGCCAGGAATTCCCCAAGGGCAGGTAACTGCCGTACATGGCAGAATACCTCCATTTTAGGCCAATCTAGCCCTTTTTTCCCCCACCAGAATGAGATTTTTTTTTTTTTTTTTTTGCGAAGACAGATACCATTTTTGGTTTGTTTGTTTTTTTTAAATTTGTAACAGAAGTAAATAAACGAAGTTTCGAAGTTATCCATGCGTGTCCAACTGAGCATGTTTCGAAAATAATCTCGTATAAAAATTCTTCAATTCTTTGCATTCTTCAATTTCTTTGCATATTCAATAATATTCTTATTTAAAAAAAAAAACGCAAAAAAATTGCAGATTTAAAAAAAAAAAAGACAAAAAAACGTAAAAAAATTGCAGATGTGTTTTGCGCATCTCAATATGGAGAGAAAAAAAGGCTAGATTGCGAAATTTGGCCTAAAATGGAGGTATTCTGCTAGGTACATTTCCAAAATGGCCACATTGACGTCGTCGTGATAAATAATTGTTTTTCGCTGTAAGAACAAAACTACTTGATCAAATGAAGTGAAACTTTTTTCGGAGAACTTCAGTCTATAAGAGTTACGTACAATAATTTTTTTTTTCAATATTTCCATTTTTTAATGTCGACACTAAACTGTATAAGTATCGATAGTCTTATCAACACCCCTTTTTTCTATTTATTTAAAAAGAAAATACAACTTTATACAAATTCCCTATTAATTTTTTTTCGGTTCTCTTATACGATGATCATCTTTATTTAACTATTACGTGTAATTATATTCATACAGATATTCTATATGATTTATATTTGCATAATATTTGCGTAGAAATGAAGAAAATCAAATTTACTGTGTATTTATCGTGTTGCCATAAACAACGTGACGTAGCCAAGGACGGTAGTGGACGTGAGTGTGTGTGCGTGTGTGCGTGTGTTTTCGTGCTGTATTGTTTCGTATCTTATCAACTTCTTCGAATCTATGTGTACAGTAATACAAACCCGTTTTTCGAGCTGAATAAATGTGTTACATTGAATAAAAACACGAAAAATATATCCAGTTTGGTAGAAAGGTAACTTATCTTGCCTTTGATAACATTTATTTGTTATATATTTGTTTTTTGACAACTTTTTTGAATCTATGTGTACAGTAATACAAACCCGAAATGTAAAGACCACGAGGGAACGCGCGTTTTACATAAAAATAAGTATTTTTAAATTTTATCTTTCTAGCCTTAAAAAAAGTTTAAAAATTTTATCAACCGGCATAATTTATTTTTAAATATTGAAAAATTTCAGGAAAATTAATTTCTGCTACATTTTCAAAACATTGTTTTCGTGTTGTGTACGTGTCTGCGGCTAGCACCAGAATGGCGGCCGTGGATGTCGTAGGTTGGATTGTAAGATTGTGTAAGATTCGTATTTTTTTAATTTGTAAATAACAAGTTAGAAAAAAATTAAACCCTTCCAAGATGGACAATAAATAAAGCCATAATATTTTATGTTAAAGTTAAGAGCCTACGAACCATAGTTTTTTAAGAGATGTGCTTATTGGATTAACCAATCAGAAATCGTCTGTGGCACACACATCTCTGTTTATATATATATATATATATATATATATATATATATTGTTTTTAACTGATGATCCCTTGAAAAATAAATTGTTGGCATTATAGTAAATTCGAGAGCGAGTTGATGCAGTGGTTGCAGGTGATTAAATGACTTACTGACTAGATGGTTTTCTAACGAATGATAAAAAGTATTTTTTGTATAGTTTTAAAGGTTAAACAATTCCAAGAATATATATATATATATATTATATAGATAGATAGATAGATAGATAGATAGATAGATAGATAGATAGATAGATAGATGTGTAAGAGAGAGAGAATATTACATGTCTGTGTTTGTGAAAAATAACAAAGGAAAAACAAAATAAACACAAGAATAAAGTATCAAAAGACAGAACTTTACTGGTGTCGTTTGGAACAATGAACGTTTATAGAAAAAGTCAACATCTTCATTTATTGAAATAATGGCAAAACCAATGAGATGAACAGAAGGCAAGAAACTGGATGTTTTGGTTACATGTGTAACTATTTGTAAAGTTGGAAGAATCAGGCAATGCGCGTGATAAATACGAAATAATTAGAAAAGGCGTAGATCAAAAATTAAAAAACAAATAAACACACAATAACATCCAAAATGGCCGAAACTTTTTGGCATTTTGAAAAACCAACGAATAAAAATAATCTGATGTATTTTTGTTTCGACCACAACAGTAGAATACAATTCAGACTGATCACAGGTTTGTTTGTTGGAATTTGCCTCAATGTTGATTTTCACAAGAAAAAAACCCTGATATTTAGGAGACTTTAATGCTTTAAAATAACCTCATTGTTTCATTCAAAACTTGAAATGCACAGTCTTTAATATGCACAACAAAGAAGAGAATAACACTATGATTTGTCTCCTCTGTTATAAGACAACCAGCACAAATAACGCCGACATAAGTGCTAAAAATAAATCTTACATATTCCTTCCCGATACGATCATATCTATTTGCTTAATAAACGATTCCAATCAGACATGCATATAAAAATCCATCAAACAGGTAAGAATGTACTCAACACCATATTCCGTCCTCAATTAACCTCTGTGGATGCCTTTTCCCAACAGAGTTTTCACAAAATCCGTATGTGTGAGTACATTTTTGTGAGATCCTCAGCAATGCAGCCAGATAATAAAATTCCAGAATTACGAACATAAACGAAACATTAAGCAGAATAATCCAACTAATACCCAAGGTGGAACATATTTGTTCTAATTTTGACTTTACAAATTGCATTCCGTCAAAACTGAATTCTCTCTTCCCCCAAGCGAATGTAATGAAAATGCCGTAACGTATACTTTAGGCACAAATATTATTCCTTAAGCAAACATCAGCCTGAAAAGTCCTAGAGTGGATAAAACGCGGAATATTAAGTGTAGCTTAATCGCTATAAACATTTTATAACTTACCAACTAGCTCTACCTACGTATTGAGAACTTTTGAAGTAAATACTTAAAGTTTACGCATAAATCTATACTTTCGCATATTAATTTATGTGAGTATATATATATATATATATATATATATATATATATATATATATATATATATATATATATATATATATATATATATATATAATGGTCCCGAAGAGCCAGTGTATAAACAACCATATTTTTCTGTACTGAAGACAAATACTATAATGGTCCCCTTGAGAAATTTAATTAATGTATGTCTGGCTTCAGAATTCAATAGAAGAAGTAATTCAAAAACCTCTATTGAAAAGCACCCAAACTACGTCTTTTGATATATATATATATATATATATATATATATATATATATATATATGTATATATATATATATATATAGCCAGTAGAGTTTAGTTTCCTAGAAGTATATCCAACGAAACAACATGTGTTTACCAAAGAGTGCTCTATGAGTGAACAGAGCAGGTATATTAAATTTATTTATACAAACATTAATGGCTACATATGTGTATACATGTGAGGTCTTTGAATATAATAAACATCTTTTTTATTTCCCTTTCTTTTTATCTATCCCATCTTTTGGTTTTTATGGCATAAGGTACTTGAGAATTTTGTATTTTTGTCTTGCAGTCCGTAAATTAAAAACACTTCTCATGGTCACTGAGTACTGACCGGTGTCTTTTAATTTACACCCATCCAACCACATACATGTATACAGACACACACACACACACACGCACCCAGACACATACACACACGCACCCAGACACATACACACACACTCACAGGGACACATACACACACATACGATATTCAAATCAACCCATATATATATATATATACATACACATATACATATATACATATATATACATGCACACACACATATATATATATATAGATACACACACATACATACACATACATTTACACATACACACATACACATACACACAACATATACATATATATATACATACATACGTATACATACACACGTACACACATCTATATATATAATCACACATACATATACACACGCATATACACATATACATACACACGTGCTTATACACACACGCGCATACGCGCACCAGCATACACACAATACATACACACATTCAGATCATCCGCAGGCGCAGACAACATCCGCATCCCTTCGTGTCTCCAAATCTCCACAGGCGTATACGAGGCACATACACATATAAATACACACACATACCCACGCATACATCCACATATACACATGCGCGCAGGGACACATAGAAACACGCTCACTCACAACGCAGGAAAACACAGCAATACATGCACAAATGCAAAAAACTTTTTTCAATAATAATAAGGTGCCTTTTTACTTCAGTAGTGTGGTAACCCCTTTATATATATAACACCTTTCCACTACAGTCCACACGGGTGTACATATCTATATATAACATACATACATATACACTCAGACACCCATACATGCTTGTAATATACTTTGCTACAACTATCATATACGAGACAGCCTAATTTAATAGTTCAGAAATATATATGCATATATATATACATATATACATACATATATATATATACATACATACATATATATATATATCTACATCCATATACATACACATACATACACACACACATATATACATATACAAACATACCGCATATATAAATGCACTTATACATACAGATTTACACAAAATGCAGACATATATATATATATGTACACTGCCACCAAATGATACATCTAAAATAGAAATAGACATGAACTCATTTACTACATAATTCTCTTTTTCTATCAAACTCTGTTTACTCATTGAGCACTCTTTGGTAGACACATGTTGTTTCATTGGATGTACTTCTAGGAAACTAAACTCTACTGGCTATATACAAATGCTTCTGCATAGTTGAGCACTTTGCTTCGTGTCTTCATAAAACACAAACATGGAAAGGATTAACTTCGATACGTCACCCAATAACATCCCCACACCAAATACCAAGGATTATTTATTAAAATTGATAATGAAAATGGATGATTTGCTCAAAAGGATGAAATGGAAAGCTACCTTTTTTCTACTTGATAAAGACGATAACACCAAAAAAGAAAGATATGGATTTGAAAGCATAAAATCACCACCAATAATCCCACAATTAGTGCTATTCGAGAAGGATCTCTATTCACTAATTAGAAATTTAGAATTCCACAGAACTAAAAATCATTTTTAAAAAAAACTCGACAATATTGTAAGGGAGATCAACAAATCACAGCATATCCTTCTTAAGGCGGATAAGACCAGAAACTTTTATAAATTAGAAAAGAAAAAATATAATGACCTAGTTCAGAAGAATTTGAAAAAAGACTATCACAAGGTAAAAAATAGCAACATAATTGATTTGATAAATAAGGACAGTAAGAAAATCACTGATGAATTACAAATCAGTGATAGAGTGAACTCCAATCACTGGTCCCTCCTCGCCAATCTTTCACGAAAAACACCCGTCTAGCTGAATCCACTGTGAAAAATGTCCCCCACTCTAAATCTGTGCCTAAATCAAAACGCGGATTCCATGAACAAAGCTTCTTTCTTAGAACTGCACGCCTGTGGAAATCTGTTCCGTCTGCCTACTTCCCACCCGACTACAACTTGAATGTCTTCAAGTCCAACATTAACAAATTCCTAATGAACCGCCCCCTTAAGTAAACGCTTCATCAAATCTCCACACTAACGTAATGTACTTGCAATAACCCTTATCCCTGAGTGGCTTCCGGGCCTTGATAAGTGGTGATCACTGTGTAAAAAAAAAGAGTAAATATGCTTAGAGGAAACGAAGCGTATATCCTTTTAAAGGATCATAAACCTAGCTTCCACACAAAACCAACAACAAGATTGATCAACCCAAGCAGACCCGAAATTGGAAAGATTAGTAAAAGAATATTAGAGATAATCAACCTAGAATCAAAACGGCAATTCAACCTGAACCTAAGGATAAATGCGGCGGATCCTGTAAAATGGTTTCTTAACATTGTCAACAAGAAAAAATGTGCCTTCGTGCAATTTGACATAATGGATTACTACCCGTCAATCACAAAGGATCTTTTTGGAAAGGCAATTGAATTTGCTAGGACCTATACCAATGTCTCCGATGAGGATTTTGAAATCATTACGAAATGCCGCACAACTGTCCTTTTCTATAACGGAGAACAATGGGCATAAAATGGGCAAAACGACTTTTTTCGGGGTATCAATGGGATCGCTGGACTCTGCAGAGGCAACAGATCTCGTTGGACTTTATATCATTTATAATTTAACAAAAGATAATAGTATTGATGGAAGGGACATAGGCTTATATCCTGATGATGGGCTAATAATAGTGAGAAACGATACAAGTGTTAAATGTGATCAGGTTAGGAGAGCAATCCATAGGGACATGAAAGATTTTGGCCTAAAAGTAGAAGTTAATGCTAACTTAAAACAGGTTAATTTCCTTGACGTTATTTTAGATCTTGATTTAAATACTTATAAACCATATATGAAGGATAACGCTAATCCTATTTATATACACCCACAGTCTAACCATCCACCATCCATTATAAAACATATACCGTTATCTATTGAAAGTAGAATAAGTAACAATTCATCTGATGAAGTAACTTTCAATGATTGCAAAGCTATTTATAATACAGCACTTAAAAATAATAGGTATAAAGACATGGAGATAAAATATAAAGTAACTAACGCTAGCACAAATGGGTCTAGAAATCGTAGCAGTAAAATTATTTGGTTCACACCCCCCCTTTAATATTATGTTGAAAACAAAACTTGGTACAAAATTTTTACAACTTATTAACAAGCATTTCCAATCAAATAATATATTACATAAAATATTTAATAAAAATACATTAAAATTAAGTTATAGCTGTAGTGATAACTTAGAAAGGATTATAAAAAAGCATAATGGAAGAATCTTAAGGATGACTAATAGAGAAGGTTAAATACTAGTGCTAACACGGCTGTGAATAAATGTAACTGCCAAAAGACTGAGGAATGCCCAATAAAAAATGAATGTCTGACCTCATCAGTGGTATACCAGGCTAGGATATTCCCAGTATAGAACCCTAGGGACGAAAGATTCTACATAGGTAGTACCCAAATGACTTTCAAAAATAGATTCTATGGACATACACGCTCAATGAATAATCAAACATATGAAAAGGACACTTCCTTATCGTTATATTACTGGAAATTAGTTAGAGAAAATAAAACACCTAGTATAGAATGGAAGATTATTAGAAGGGCCAATACTTGCCACTCATTGAACTCACCATGTCCAGTATGCTTATCAGAAAAACTTGAGATAACTAGGTTTAAAAATAGGGATAAATTATTAAATACTAAACAAAAAACTGCTATATCCTGCAAACATTCCAGAATGCACGCAGTTAAAGAACTCTAAATATGTAGACCAGAACAACTATAAGTACAACTATCCCCCATCAAATAACACCCCAAAGAGGATAAGTGAGGTGGCAACTATGATCCTACCCGTATGGATTACATAAGTCGCTTAATATTCTACTTCATCAAGCAGTTATAATATTACTAACCTAAATAAATACCTGTATGAAACTATATTTGAACCAATCGAGTAATAGATTGTTTGGGTGAACCTCGAAATAATGTACGCATATGGATATTTTGGGGTGTGTGCATGTATGGATATATGATCATTAGATACCTGGGTAGGAAAATTAATGAAAAAAAAAAAGATTAATGAATAAATAGATAAAAGAAAGTAAGGAATCAAGGGTGAATGAAGGAAAAAGGAATAAAGAAATAAGGGGGAATGAATAAAGATGAAGGTAAGTACTACAATATATAAGCTTTTATACTCAGTTTGTATAATCTAAATACTCTGATTTCTGTCATATGTTATTATATATTATTATTGTATCGTTATACATCTTATGTATATCTGCGTAACCATCGAAAGAGTGCTTGCTTAATATGAGGATAGGCCTATGAACTTCAACCTGAATTCACTATAAACTTTTACGTAGAAAAAAAAACCGTACAACTTAGGAAAAGGTAACAAGCGGGTGGGGGCAGGTAATATAACTATGCGTGTGGAGTTTAATAGAAAAAGAGAATTATGTAGTAAATGAGTTCATGTCTATTTCTATTTTAGATGTATCATTTGGTGGCAGTGTACATATATATATGTCTGCATTTTGTGTAAATCTGTATGTATAAGTGTATTTATGTATGCGTATATGTTTGCGTATGTATATATGTGTGTGTATGTATATGTCTGTGTATGTAGATGGATGTAGATGTATATATGTATGTATATATGTATATATATGCATATATATTTCTGAACTATTAAATTAGGCTGGCTCGTATATGATAGTTGTAGCAAAGTATATTACAAGAATGTATGGCTGTCTGAGTGTATATGTATGTATGTTATATATGGATATGTACACCCGTGTGGACTGCAGTGGAAAGGTGTTATATATATAAAGGGGTTACCACACTACTGAAGTAAAAAGGCACCTTATTATTATTGAAAAAGTTTTTTGAATTTGTGCATGTATTGCTGTGTTTTTCCTGCGTTGTGAGTGAGCAAGTTTCTATGTGTCCCTGCGCGTGTGTATGTATGTGGCTGTATGCGTGGGTCTGTGTGTATATCTATATGTGTATGTGTCTCGTATACGTCTGTGGAGATTTGGAGACACGAACGGATGGGGATGTTGTCTGCGCCTGCGGATGGTCTGAATGTGTGTATGAATTGTGTGTATGCTGGTGCGCGTATGCGCGTGTGTGTATATGTATGTGTGTATGTATATGTGTATATGCGTGTATATATGTATGTGTGATTATATATATAGATGTGTGTACGTGTGTATGTATACGTATGTATGTATATACATGTATATGTTGTGTGTATGTGTATGTGTGTATGTGTAAATGTATGTGTATGTATGTGTGTATATCTATATATATATGTGTGTGTGCATGTGTATATATAGATGTATATATGTATATGTGTATGTATATATATATGTTGATTGGAATATCGTATGTGTGTATGTGTCCCTGTCTATGTGTGTGTATGTGTGTGGGTGCGTGTGTGTGTATACATGTATGCGGTTGGATGGGTGTAGATTAAAAGACTCCGGTCAGTACTCAGTGACCATAGAAGTGTTTTTAATTTACAGACTGCAAGACAAAAATACAAAATTCTCAAGTGCCTTATGCCATAAAAACCAAAAGATGGGATAGATAAAAAGAAAGGGAAATAAAAAAGATGTTTATTATCTTCAAAGACCTCACTTGTCCCCTCCCCCGTTTATAACTCCAACTCAGGTTGCATTCTTACGTTGTTAACGAAATAAGAAATTTTTTTTGTTTGAAATATCAGTTCTCGACGGTAATTCTTGGCCTGAAGACGTAATCCCCCAACGCGGGTGATTACAGAAACATGTATGCATATATGAAGCCATTAATGTTTGTATAAATAAATTTTATATATATATATATATATATATATATATATATATATATATATATATATATAATCATCTATTTATCACAACTCTTCAGTGGAGCTAGACTACCACCCATTCTGAACAAGGGATCTAACCTATAATCATATAGTTGATAGTCGAAATATAATTGTACAACTGTTTGTTTATATATATATATATATATATATATATATATATATATATATATATATATATATATATATTAGTGTTGGGACGATTAATCGAGATCAGGAATTGGAAACATCGGATGTTTTTGAGGTATCGGAATCGGTGTCGAAATCGGAAAATGTGAGTCTAATTTGCGAGTGCAAATCCGATTCCTTAAATTATCTTTTTAAATTGATCTTGGTTTAAGAAACATCTTCCACTGCTTATAGTAACAATAGGATAATAAATATTATTGATTTAAACTTTCAGTGGGACTTAAATCTGCAGACCATCCTCTCACAAGTGTGTTTTTACGTTTGAGAAAATATAGGGGCACTTAAGTTGTGTTTTTAAAGTAATAGGGAGAAAATAACACTTTTATAGTTAAATACTTAGAGATTAATAAAGGATTGGAATCAGAATCGGTAATTGTATCGGAATTGGGAATTCTGTACGGAATCAGTGGTTGTATAAGAATCAGGAAAAAAATTATATATATATATATATATATATATATATATATATATACATATATATATATATGCATTTATACATATGTATATCATATATATATGCACATATATATATATATATATATATATATATATATATATATATATATATATATATATATAGTATATCCCAAAATGATCTGACACATTTGTATATCAAAATATATTAAATAATAAATAACAATTAAATAAATAAATAAATAAATTTTATTTTAAATGTATGTAAAAGGTCATTTTATTTCAAATAGGTCTAAATTCATTTTTATCTGCATTGCTGCATATATTTGAAGAAAATGTTTCCTAATCATTTGATTTTTTTTTCCGTGGTTATATTGTTTAGTAAGCAATATCGCCTGATGTAAACATATGCGAGTTTTTCTTGCGAGAATATTGGAAGTGAAAGACTCTAGGAAGCGCCTTAATCTCTTAAACTTTAAACCAGCTATAAGTTATGAAATTACTGTTATTCCACCCGAAACCATCTCTTGGGTCATTTAAAACTTTTAGTAGATTAAATATTTGACTGCTGAAAATAGAAATAGTATTTAAGAACATTTAGAAATTTCAAAAATTTCTAACGTTAGTTTTTGGGACACACGCACACACACACACACACACACACACACACACATATATATATATATATATATATATATATATATATATATATATATATATATATATATATATAACAGTGAAATTGTCTGTGTGTGTATGTACCAAACTACTCAATTCTACCCACTCGAGATTTGACATAAGGAGTATTGAGATTTGGGAAAAAAATTTTAATGGGTGTTCAGCCAGAAATTCTACCGATCTCCTCCGCTAATTTTGGGTCTAAATTAAAGATGTAGGTTACTTGGACATAGATAAAACTTACTTTGATTTGAACCCAAAACAATAAATGTTAAGGGGTATAAATTAGGATCATAGTTTTTAAAAATTTGACCTCTCAGCTAACTTTTCCTCTAAATATTTGAAATTTTACATAAACTGTATTCATATATATGGCAAGCTCTTGAATCTGTTTTTGGCCGAAAATTAGGCTGCCAAGAGTTTTAAGTTCAACAGATTTGACCTTGGCAGTCTCTAGTAAACTATTCACCTCATTTTGGATCTAAAAATTTGAAATTTTACATAAACTGTATTGGACATGCAGGAAGCTTTTTCATCAGTTTTGGGGCGAAAATTCGTCTGGTACAAGGTTGAAAGAGTTGACCTTTGCGGACTCTATCAAACTTCTTCGTCAATTTAGGGTCTAAACGCTTGAAAATATAGGTTATCTGGACATAAGTCAAACTGTTTAATATATATATATATATATACATATGCACATAAAGTTATAGAAAGCAAAGCTGGACGGAACTGCTAGTATATATATATATATATATATTATCAATATATATTATCTATATATATATATATATATATATTATCAATATATATTATCGGTCAATTTAGCTCTTATGCGTAGATCGTCGTATAACGACTTGATCACTGTCTGTCTGACGTAATGAACATTTAAATTTAAAATGTTTAAAATTCAACGCTATTTCACACGATTAATGGTAGCCGAATGGATACGGTCTCCGCTAATCGAGCCAGAGATGTCTCGTGTCGCGGGGTTCGAATCGTTCGACTGGTAGTAATTGTGACACCCTGCACTGAAGAATCCCGAAAGGATGAAACACTAGTGTCTGTAGGTATTTAATTATTATAGTAAAAAAAAAATAATTATGACAGCCCCTTTAAGAAATACGTTTCTTATAGTTGAGCACTTTCTGTTGAATAAAAGTCGGTCAATTTAGCTCTTATGCGTAGATCGTCGTATAACGACTTGATCACTGTCTGTCTGACGTAATGAACATTTAAATTTAAAATGTTTAAAATTCAACGCTATTTCACACGATTAATGGTAGCCGAATGGATACGGTCTCCGCTAATCGAGCCAGAGATGTCTCGTGTCGCGGGGTTCGAATCGTTCGACTGGTAGTAATTGTGACACCCTGCACTGAAGAATCCCGAAAGGATGAAACACTAGTGTCTGTAGGTATTTAATTATTATAGTAAAAAAAAAAATAATTATGACAGCCCCTTTAAGAAATACGTTTCTTATAGTTGAGCACTTTCTGTTGAATAAAAGTCGGTCAATTTAGCTCTTATGCGTAGATCGTCGTATAACGACTTGATCACTGTCTGTCTGACGTAATGAACATTTAAATTTAAAATGTTTAAAATTCAACGCTATTTCACACGATTAATGGTAGCCGAATGGATACGGTCTCCGCTAATCGAGCCAGAGATGTCTCGTGTCGCGGGGTTCGAATCGTTCGACTGGTAGTAATTGTGACACCCTGCACTGAAGAATCCCGAAAGGATGAAACACTAGTGTCTGTAGGTATTTAATTATTATAGTAAAAAAAAAATAATTATGACAGCCCCTTTAAGAAATACGTTTCTTATAGTTGAGCACTTTCTGTTGAATAAAAGTCGGTCAATTTAGCTCTTATGCGTAGATCGTCGTATAACGACTTGATCACTGTCTGTCTGACGTAATGAACATTTAAATTTAAAATGTTTAAAATTCAACGCTATTTCACACGATTAATGGTAGCCGAATGGATACGGTCTCCGCTAATCGAGCCAGAGATGTCTCGTGTCGCGGGGTTCGAATCGTTCGACTGGTAGTAATTGTGACACCCTGCACTGAAGAATCCCGAAAGGATGAAACACTAGTGTCTGTAGGTATTTAATTATTATAGTAAAAAAAAAAAAATAATTATGACAGCCCCTTTAAGAAATACGTTTCTTATAGTTGAGCACTTTCTGTTGAATAAAAGTCGGTCAATTTAGCTCTTATGCGTAGATCGTCGTATAACGACTTGATCACTGTCTGTCTGACGTAATGAACATTTAAATTTAAAATGTTTAAAATTCAACGCTATTTCACACGATTAATGGTAGCCGAATGGATACGGTCTCCGCTAATCGAGCCAGAGATGTCTCGTGTCGCGGGGTTCGAATCGTTCGACTGGTAGTAATTGTGACACCCTGCACTGAAGAATCCCGAAAGGATGAAACACTAGTGTCTGTAGGTATTTAATTATTATAGTAAAAAAAAAAATAATTATGACAGCCCCTTTAAGAAATACGTTTCTTATAGTTGAGCACTTTCTGTTGAATAAAAGTCGGTCAATTTAGCTCTTATGCGTAGATCGTCGTATAACGACTTGATCACTGTCTGTCTGACGTAATGAACATTTAAATTTAAAATGTTTAAAATTCAACGCTATTTCACACGATTAATGGTAGCCGAATGGATACGGTCTCCGCTAATCGAGCCAGAGATGTCTCGTGTCGCGGGGTTCGAATCGTTCGACTGGTAGTAATTGTGACACCCTGCACTGAAGAATCCCGAAAGGATGAAACACTAGTGTCTGTAGGTATTTAATTATTATAGTAAAAAAAAAATAATTATATATATATATATATATATATATATATATATATATATATATAGCGGCACTGATGAGTTGTGAAACAACGAAACAGGTCTGTATGTCGATGACTAAAATATATTTTATATATATATATATATATATATATATATATATAAAATATATTTTAGTCATCGACATACAGACCTGTTTCGTTGTTTCACAACTCATCAGTGCCGCTATATATATATATATATATATATATATATATATATATATATATATATATATATATATATCAGGGGCTGAGGCTATTCAAAATGGATTAAAAATCATCCATTAATTCCAAGCAAATATACTTAGTCTGATCTCAATTAAATTACGTATCTATTCAAGTTGAGATAACTAAGTAGCCACCAGATCATAAATATATCTGGGAATAATACAACGATGCTGTTTTGAACGGATGGTCTTTGTCCGGCTACCGTCAGACCCAATGAACATCCCATAAGAGCGGCAATAATGTTGTGTATAGATTTGTGGACTTAATTGCTAACCTGGTTAGTTGTCACTGTCATCAATTTCTTTATTCTAATAAACAATTTTTTCTTGTCATAGAAATAAACATCTTCTCTTTTCTTCTATACTTTTGAAAGGAAAAAAAATATCTCATCTACTGTATTAACAAGACCACAAATTATATAGTATTGTTTACAAAAAAATAAAAATAAAACATAACACCATGCAAGGTACGTTAGCCAATCTATGCTATACAATGGGGAATCACACAATAGCAACTATGATGACTTACTTTGGTCCACAGACCACGGGTTGGGAACTGAAGTTGACAGCGGGCGGGGGGGGGGACGAGTAGCAATAATAGGCTAGAGTCGCCACTGGTATATATATATATATATATATATATATATATATATATATATATATATATATATATATATACAACACATTTGAAGACTGGGCACAGTGCCATTATTATTAATTGTTGAGGAATATTTTTTTTAAATAGCTTAACATATATTATTAAAGAAGAAAATGTGTGATAACTAGGGCTAGGACAACAGAATATATTTTTCATTGTTTTGATACCCAAAGTATATATCTGTTGATATCTTATCTGTTTTTTTTTATCGAGTGATGTGGTTCTCGATAGATTAACCGTGTCAAACTGTGTCGGATACATACTTAAGAGTTTAAACAAGAAGGAGAATATTCTGTTTTCCTAGATCCAATGATAACGAACAGAAAATAAAATACACTTCTAAAATGTGTTTTTTAAAATTATTTTTACTTAGCTCTAATTCAATATTAAAATAACACAAATTAGGGAAAAAAGCAGGGAGCAATTATATAAGGTGGAGTAAAAAAAGTCTATTTACACGTTTTTCGGCCAATATTTTTTTTTAAAATCAACGTCGGTAACAGGGGAGGGGGTAACATCGGTTAAATTGTGGTCAACAGACTAAAAACTACTAGCGATGGCAGAAAAAAATTAGTGTGGAGGAAAGGACAACAGGAAACAATCTTATCGAACACCCAAAATTTCCAAATTATGGCTATGTTTCTTCTGTTTACACAAAGACGATTGGCGCAAATTAATAGACACCACCTCGAGAATATTTTTGGTTATCACACATTTCCTACATTAATAATATATGTTGAAACTTTCACAAGAAACACTCGTCTAGCTGTAAACACTATCAATAATTCCCCCCACTCTTTATCTGTGCCTAAACCTAAACGTAGATTCCATGAACAAAGCTTTTTTATTAGAACTGCACTCCTGTGGAATTGTCTTCCGTTTTCCTGCTTTCCGGCTGACTACAATATGGTTGTCTTCAAGTCTAACATAAATAAGTTCTTGATGAGCCGTTCCATATAAGTTATCTAATTTAACAAATTTTCATTACTAATGATTATTATATTGTCCAATTTCTACTGTACACTCTTTAACCCTTATCCTTGAGTGGCCTCTTGGCCTTGATAATGAGTTGATACCTATGAAAAAAAAAGAAAAAGTCCAATGTGAACAAGTTCTAATTGAATCGTCCCCCTAAGTAATCCAAGTTTCAAAATTCCCACTGTTTACTATGCTAAAATCACAATGACTAATGTATACCTATTAACCCTTATCCTCGAGTGGCCTCTGGGCCTTGATAAGTGGTGACACCCTTGTAAAAAAAAAAAAAAAAAAAAAAATACCTCAACAATCAATAATAATGGCACCGTGCTCAGTATTAGTCAAATATTCAAATGTTTTATCAAAATATGTCCCCGAAAAGTCTTTATATATATATATATATATATATATATATATATATATATATATATATATATATATATATATATATATATATATATATATATATAAAACTAGCAGATCAGTCCGGCTTTGCGCGGGCCCTATGTATTGTTAATAACTTTGCATATATATATATTAAAAAGTTTAACTTATGTTCAGGTAACCTACATCTAGAATTTCAAGTGTTTAGACCTAAAATTTGCGGAGGAGTGTGGTAGAGTTTGCAAAAGTCAACTCTGTCAACTTTGACCTATTGGCAGCCAAATTTTCGCCCAAAACCTGAGTAAAAAGCTTACTGCATTTATATAAAATTATGAATGTCTTTATGTAAAATTATAAATGCTTAGACCTATAATTGGCTGAAGAGTTTGCTAGAGGCCGCAAAGGTCAAATCTTTTGACCCCTTGGTAGCCAAGTTTTCGGCTAAAAAACGATTAAAACGCTTGCCTAATATCTGAATGCACTTTATGTAAAATTTCAAATATTTAGATCGAAATTAGCTGAATATATTTGTAGAAACCGCAGAGGTCAATTTTTTTTAAATTTGGCTACCATTTTGACTCCTTAACATGTATTGTGTTGGACTTAAATTCAGTTAAAAAGTTTGATCTATGTCCAAGTAATCTACATTTAAAATTTCAAGTGTTTAGACCTAAAATTGACAGAGGAGTTTGGTAGAGTTTTCAAAGGTCAAATCATTAAATTTTGACTCCTTGACAGCCAAATTTCTGGCTGAAAAGCGATTTAAAAGATGTTCCCAAATCTCAATATCCCGTTTGTCAAATCTCGAGTCTGTAACCTGAAAATTGACAAACACACAGAGAGACAATTTCACTTATATATATATATATATATATATATATATATATATATATATATGTGTGTGTGTGTGTGTGTGTGTGTGTGTGTGTGTGTGTGTGTGTGTGTATAATGCTTTACAGTTATATTTTGATTAGTCACTTATATTTTAGATCTGAGAAATTGAAAATCTTGTCTTAGGTTACAATTAGTGCTAACCTTTGCTAATTTTATTAAACCCTCTATTGAAAACTGGCCCTGTCGGTGCATCATTAGAATACGCCGACTGCCCCCCTGCAGAGGGTAAAAGTTCCTCAATGGGGGTCCTGGATATGACCTTAAACTATATCCACTTGTGAGGCCCCAGCTTGTAGGCTTTGGAGAGTGTGGAGCCACCCTTTAATTACCATCGCTCCCAGGTCCACTCTGACCCGGAGTGGTAGTACCTTTTAGGGTCCCAACTATGGGTTAAACAGAAACTGACGTAAAAACAACAAATATATTCTATTAAAAAAAATTTCTTCAAAATCTTTTGATTCGGCATTAAATAACCCGAAAAGGGTTGATATGCCCTAAAACAAAAACAACCAAAAAAACCTATTGGAAACTAAATATATCTCTGAAATATATGAATGATACTGTGAAATATTTTATTTATTAATAACTGAAAAACCGCATGTAAAAATTATTTAACACGTTTAAACATTAAAGCTTGTAGAATTTTCTGAATTTTGACCAAAAGTTGACGTTGTTAGACACTTATCAGAACATATACAGAAAGAAAAATTATTTAGCATAATGTTTGACTATAAAGACAAAATGTTTAAAAATTTTCATTTAAAAAATCTTTTAAATCTTAAAATAAATATCGTATGCTAATTATTAATTCTAACAAATATTAAGGCACTCCCGTGTATTTTCTCCCTTTCAATTGCTTCGAAATGCAAAATAATTCTTTAATTTTTGGAAAAAGTCACCTTTGGACCAGTTTCAGGAATTTCGGGGCAATGTCTTTGAGAAAAGAAACAGAAAATGACTATCATTCGTAATAGTAAGTACCGTTGATCCTTGCCCATTTATACTGTGATGTTAGCAAGTCACGTGACTAAGTGAGTGACAAGTCCTGCACCTGCGTATGCCGGCTGTGGTAAAACTCTACCACACTAAAATAGTGTTCTCGAAGCTTTATCTATCATGTTTCCGTCTACCTGATTTTCTAACATAATCAACATCACAACATTTCTTTATCCCAATTGTCATCGGCATAAATATAATTTCACTTCTTTGTAAGTCACAACTGTATTAGTTTTGTAAAGCGGGTGGTTGGGATTTCACGCTTGCCTATGCTACTGTGACTTGTAGGTCCTTCCAATGTCCCGTGTTTTTGTTAGCAGGGATTTACGAATTAAAAAATTACTTATTTACAAAGAAAATGCCCATAACGAAAATCAGTCAGCAAAGCACTAGCTTACTAATAAAATCCATTATATATTTGAATATATTTGGAATTTTTTTTTTACCTGAATGACTTTACTCGACATTAAATTACACCAAAAGAGTGTATATAGTGTAAAAGAAAAACAATCAAACCCAACATAAA
>NC_136489.1:107992597-107997597 GCF_053919585.1 Euprymna scolopes | reverse complement strand
ATTATTAATGAAAAAAAAACAATGATTTCAATTATTTACTGACATTTATAAAAGATTCCAGGGCGTTTCTATAAAAGCAACACTTTCAACTCACTTTTTTTTTTTTTGTCAATTCCAATAATTTACAATGAAAGCCTTTCAATTTTACAGTCGGAATTATCTGAATATTACTGAATTATTAACCTAAACAACTTTAATCGTGTTAGCAGGTGAAAAATTGCCGCCATCTTCTTTAAATCAAAATACATACTTAACTCCCTTTTAATTCTCCTGTGCCTTACGTTTGTTTTCATCAAATTTTATTTTTTTTTGTTTTCTTAAATTATAAGTTGCTACCTTATCGATTTTCTTAATTTTTAGATATAATCATCTTAAAAAAAACAAAAACAAAAAAAAAACGAGGAATACGTAGATTCCGTTGTTTTCATGTGAAATTCAGAATTAGGATTTCCGAAATTCTGTCCCAATATTGTAGAATCGCCGCTGTTAGTATATTGTTTTATTATTACTAAGAATAGCATTGTTGTATTTATTACTGTTATTATGTTTTTTTTTATTATCATTGATTATAATAATAGTATTACAGGTTATTAATTACAATATTATTTTTACTATAATTACTTATGCTTTTATTTTATCGTCAATATTATTATTATTATTATTATTATTATTATTATTATTATTATTACGACTATTATCATTTTTCGTATTTTATTATTATAAATTACGATTATTATTAATAATTTTGTGTATTATTAATATTAACACTAGCAATATTATTATTATTATTATTATTATTTACATCATTTTGCTACTAGTAAATGTTATTATCATTTTTAATATTATGTTTTCGCTTGTCAATAATATTATCGTTTTCATTGTTATGTTTAATATTATTTTTTATTATTTTGTTTATACCATATTAGTTTTATGGTTATTGTTAACCATTTTCTTATTTTTATTATTGTTAATAATACTACTACTAATAATACTACTATTAATGTTGGCTCACAAGGAGATGTTACACAGGTCATCAAAGATCTCTCCCTGAAACCGGCTTATGGTGTTCACTGGGAGCTGAATGAAAACAAGTCTCCAAAGATTTGCAGTTATTATTATTATTATTATTATTATTATTATTATTATTATTATTATTATTATCATCATCATCATCATCATCATCATCATCATCATCATCATCATCTAGAAATATTGCGAAAAAAACAGTAATCAAACGTATTTATGATTTATTATTATTTTTTTTTTATTTTACCACTAAAGATGAGTGGATGTCTTTTTCGGATTTCCGTCATTCAATATTTACTAAATGTTAGTAATTTTAACCAATTTCTATTAAAAACACACTTCCATTCTCTGAATAGCACGAAATGGTTCCTTTTCAAAATCAAATATGAAACATCTTACATTACACATTTTCTTAGATATTAAAGAGTCACGATTTACCGAAAACGCAATTATTATAGATAAATGTTTTGTGCGTGTTTTTTTTTAATTATTATTTGAAAATATTGATAAAAATACAGAAAAATCGATAAAAATATAGAAAAATCAATTAAAAAAAACGGTAAATTTCAATACAGTTAACAACCGAGCAATTAACTAAACTCATTAAGTTTTATTTTCTACCGCCTTTTAACATTATGAAACTAAATATGAGTTATTATCTTATGTTGACTGACATACAAAAGAAAATCACGGTCGATTTTTGTAGTGAATTGCTTGGCTTCAGGCTGAAAAGGTAATAAATATTTATCGTACTACCTACACGACGTTCGTTGAAATATTAATATAAGCCATCTTTTATACTTTTATTTAAGAAATCAAGAGAACAATTCATCATTTTATTTCACGCGTATCAAAAAAAAAAAAAAAATGAATGGTGATTAAAACCTAATTTTAAATTCTTTTCAAAAACTTCAAAAAAATATTCACACTCTTTAAAATTATATACTTCGGCGAGAAACTGAAATTTGATTCGTTTCTGGAAGTTAATTGTTGTATTGATTTCGTTGTTTTCGACGTCTCCTCTGTTAACTATTCTGCAACCTCACAAAAACAACTAATATGAGTCATCGATTTTTTCCCCCACTCTTTACACTAACATTTTCTGTCTGGACCTTCGATTTC
This sequence comes from Euprymna scolopes, assembly GCF_053919585.1. Lineage (NCBI taxonomy): Eukaryota > Metazoa > Mollusca > Cephalopoda > Sepiida > Sepiolidae > Euprymna > Euprymna scolopes. The sequence continues at coordinate 107,995,449 of NC_136489.1, read as the reverse complement.
AGCTCACATGTCTGCTTAAGTGCAAATCAATATTTTTTGGTGGGGCGGATATTTATTTACGAAGAGAATCTTATAAGTAATTGTATGCGATTCATTTTATGCGACTTATTATGAATTATTAATACTGGGCTTCAAGTTATGCCCCCCCCCTCTCGTCTAGCTTCAACAACTGTCAACAATTTCACTTAATCTATATCTGTGGATAAAAGAAAACGCAAATCCCATAAATAAAGTTTCTTTCCTAGAACTGCCCGTCTTTAGAACACTATACTGTAAGGCTGGTCGTTTTCAAGTCTAATGTAAGCAAGACACTGTTGAACCGTTCTGTTAAATAATTAAAACCTACACAAGTTCTATCATAATCAATCATCACGGTGTGATATAAAGTTTACCTGGCACTCATTAAATATTGTCATAGAGTGGTATGAACCCCTCTCCTAATAAAAAAAGAGAATGAGTTGCCTGTTAACTCATAGCTGGAGAGAATTACGCACGATGATTTCCTAATATTTTAACTGCGTAAAAAACACAAAAGCGAGAAGGTAAAGTGAAAATAAAAGATAGTCGCTAACTATTAAACTTATTATCATATTTAACATAATTGATTAAATAATAAATTAATAAATTTAATAAACATTTGTTTACATTAGCCTTTTACTTCATATAGTAATAATACAAAGCACATGTTAAAATGTAGATTAGTGCTGGAATTGAGTTATGTAAGAAAAATGGCTTCAGCTAAATTGTTCTAATAAACCATAACATATAATTAACTAAACAAGATGCATAACTCTACGTTGGATATTTAGATAAGGTTGGTTCAAAAACAAATGTTTTTTTTTTTTAACGTTCCACTTCAAGTCAAAAACTATTATCATTTTTGCACTCTGTATTGCTTACAACCACACTCCAATATTTCTTAATTTCTCTAGAAATAATTAACATAAAACCATTTTTTTAATCAAAATGTTATCAAATTTGCATATGTGACACGTATGTAAAATAGAGGGTAAAACTAGGTAAGAAGAATCAAAACACTTATATCTAATTATTATTTTTATTGTCATTTTCTCCTTTAATATTGAACTAGAATAAATCGCGGTTGTAGTTGCAACATAAAGGAGTAAACACTCAACCACTAACGCATACATACATATATATATATATATATATATATATATATATATATATATATATATATATATATGTGTGGGGGGGTATGTGTATATGTGTATATGTGTGTATGTGTGTGTGAGTGTGTGTGTGTGTGTTGGAATCAGTCAGCCTTAAAAAACTGTGAAGTTGCGCCTGTAGATTTGATTGAACACCTTATGCTGTGGCTGAGTAAGTCTATTTTTGATCTCTTTCTCTTTCTATCTGTCTCTCTCTCTCCCTCCCTCTGTGTCTGTATATATATATATATATATATATATATATATATATATATATATATATATATATATATATATGACTACTTAATTTTATCACATAAATTAATATCACATAATTAATATATGAAAATATAATTTTATGCGTAGATTTTTAGTATTTACTTCAATAGTGCTCAATACACAACTTACTATACATACATATATATATATGTGTATGTATTATATACATATAAATTTATATATTTATTTATATATATTTATGTATATAACTATATATATATATAATCTATATTCACACACACGCGTATATATATATATATATATATGTATATATATATATATATATATATATATATATATATATATATATATATATATATATATATATATATATATATAGCAGTTTTCCACGGTAATTCTTGGCCTGAAACGTAATCCCCCAACGCGGGTGATTACAGAAACATGTATGCACATATGTAGGCATTAATGTTTGTATCAATAAATTTAATATATATATATATATATATATATATATATATATATATATATATATATATATATATATATATATATATGAATAAAAATCAATAAGAAAAATATATAAATGTTTATATCTTTTCTGTATTTATTTCCTGTATGTTGACGTGTAGGAACACATATATATATATATATATATATATATATATATATATATATATATATATATATACACGCATATACATAGAGAAAAAAAACGAACAAGTCGAGTTAGATTACTACTTCCATTATTCCCATCACACGCAAATATGTATATATAGATTTATGTATACACATGCGTGTATACACACACAAATATGGTATACAAACACAAACACGCACATGTACATATCTATATGTATCTATCCATATATATACATATATATATATATATATATATATATATATATATATAGTATGTTTATTTTACGAACATTCTAGGTTATATATGTGCATACATGTTTCAGTGAAACTTCAAGTCAGAGAGACCACCTTCTCAGATGAAAAAAAAAAGCAAAATATGAGTCGGCTGAACAAACAGGTTTTCAGTTGATCTTCATCTAGGAAACCTAATTATGCACGATTATATGTGTGTGTGTATATATATATATATATATATATATATATATATATATATATATATATATATATATATATATATATATATATGAACAAATGATTAATAAAATATGTTTAAAGACATCTTGAAAGAGAGTAAGAATATATTTAATTTTAAAAAGGAAGCACAAGATAAGTGAATAGTCCTTAGTCCGCGGAGTTTCGAAGAAATACTCTCCTTCTCATCAGAGGGCAGGAATTAGCAAAATGCGGTATCGGATTTTGCATGTAAAAGTATTTAGTGAATCTACAAGTAAGTCACAGATCTTACTTGGTTAAAAAAAAGGGTGAGGTAAGGGGAGTAGGAGGTAAAAGAAAAATGATAAA
>NC_136489.1:107937597-107987597 GCF_053919585.1 Euprymna scolopes | reverse complement strand
CCATTAGGCCACCGAGACATACATACAACATACCCAGGTTTGAATTCATTTAGTGAACTATAAAAACAGGCGTGCGCAATAAAAGTTAACTCTGCTGCTTCCATTTGACCTAATTAAGAAGGTCAAATAGAAGTCACGCAGTTGTTTACCCAAGTTTGACGGTTTTTGTTTTTTTCCCCCAAGAGATGTTGGGGGGAGGGGAACCAGCTCCCAATTGTCCAGATTAAATAACAATTGTCTGATGTACAACATTGATCAAAGCTGATTGCTTCTGGACATTTCCCGGCGCAATGCCGAGAACGTTGTTCGTTGTTAACTTTGAATTAGTTTCGCTTTTTATATGAAAAAGCCTCATCAACATGCGAGAAGCCAAAATAGCAATAATTTTGTAAAAGTCGACGTAAATAAATCTAGATGCGACGCGCTTTCCCAAATCGTACATATTATTATTTAGGACCCATATAAACAGTTGTAAGCGATCGTAACGACATCGGAACCGTGTGCGAGAAAAGCCTTTTGAAGACATACACGAAATGGTCACACACATTTTGCCTTTTATATATATAGACTAGCGATGGGTACCCGGCGTTGCCCGGGTGTTTGGAGGTGTGTGGGGGGGGTTAAAAAAGAAAAAAAGTATGTATGAAGATCGAACCCGAACTGTTGAGGCAAACTTGTAAATTAAAGTGTGAAAAACAAGACGTGCGACGTTAACGATTGCCCCACCACGAGATGCTAACGGAAACACGTTTGAATTTATTTAATTAGTTGGATTTAGCAGGTTCCCGTTTTAATGAGTTAATAAGGTCAAGTTTGACTGCGGGATAGTATTCATTTTCTGCTGAACGCTTTTTCCCCCTCCCCAAGATGTTATAGGAAAAAGACTAACCCACATGCGCCGAGCGACAAATATTGAATATTTATCTTTCCGAAATCGAGCAAATTAAATAGACAGACGAGCTTTGTTGTTAACTGTGAGATATTACGATTTATATGTGATATAAAAAGTTGTAAAAAGTTGTGAAGCGAGCGACCGCTTCTATGAAAAAAAACTTTTGTTGACATACAGAAAAAGCGAACACACATACATACGTACATACATACATACATACAAATATACATTTTCGCTTTTATATATATATATATATATATATATATATATATATATAGAGAGAGAGAGAGAGATAGAGAGGGAGATAGATAGATAGATAGATATATATATATATATATATATATATATATATGTATATATTTATATAACTCTCACCTGTCTGTGTAAATGTATGTATGTATGTATGCATGTATGTCAGCCTAAAACGTTCGGAAGGAGCGATAGATTTTCACCTAACCGGTACTATTTGGAACATCGGCCTTCGGACGACAAATATCGAAAAATTGGCAAAAAAAACATTAATTCTTTCCCCTCAAGTGGGCACTTTTCTACAAGGAGGAGTTATTTCTTTCGCCAACATTGTCGAAAGTCATCCCCTCTTTTCCATTGACTAGCCTTAATTTAAATCTACGCTACTTCCGGTTTGGCGATGCACACAACGGCAATTACGTCAGGTTTTTTTTTTTCGCTTTTTCCTTCTTCGCGGTATAGGTTCGAGTCTGCCTGCTTACTACTACTTTTTTTTGCTCAACACACACCTTCAAACACCCGGCAACGCCGGGCATCCAAGCTAGTATATATATATATATATATATATATATATATATATATATATATATATATAAGTATATATATATATATATATATATATATATATATATATATATATATATATATATATATACCAGTTATACCCGATTAAGCGTTGCTGATGCTCAGTTTGTTCAAATGGAATACAAAAACAAAAAATAGAAAATATATAGCTTTTTATGTTTATGTTCTCAATGTTTGTGAATACACAATATTTTGAGGTGCCCTTTTTCTGTGCAGATGTAAGCATTGTCTGATTTTTTAGTGCAGACCACGCAACATATTATTAAGAAGAAATCAGGGTTTAGATGTAAGTCACACAACCCAAGTGAATCATGAATTGCAATATCTTAAATTAAAAGTATATATCCGTTTAAATCATTCAATGCACGTTTACTGCCCATTCTTCCTGAGGTTGACAGAGGAGAAAACATAAGGCTTTAATTTTACTATAGATATGTATGTTAAATCGCACTAGAACATCTCGTAAAGGAAAAGATTAAGCCGATTTTCTTTTGGTATGAAAGTGTTGTGTTTTATCAAAAATCGATAGAGTAATTGAAAAGAAGCCTGTTTAAAGAAAAAATTAACAAAGCAAGAGGGAGACCGATGATAATTCAGAAGAAAGAAAGAAAGAAGAAAAGAATTTTAAAAAATGGTGTAGGATAAGTTTTAAAAAGGGAAATAGTTTGATAAACTTGTATTTTTTTTTTTTCAAAAATATTTTTTGTTTCAAGTATAATCAATTAGAATATTCGGAAAAAAAAGTGGTGCCTCTTCATTATTGTAGCGAAATTCGGAAAGCGAAATATTGCTTTTCATGTGAAACTAATAGTATCTACTGAATTGCCATGGCGAAGTAATGGAAACATCAAAAGCTTACCAAAAACGATAAGGTAGAAATTTATTATTACAGAATATAGTTTCCGAAGAAATTTGAAATTTCATCTATTTCCCTTGCGTTTACGTCACATGTCACGTGACAAAACAAACATAGCCGATATCATTTTTCGTGTAATCATGGAAGACCGAAATAACGGTGATATGACAAGTAGGTAAATAATATTGCTTATTATTGAAATTGACAAAAAATGTAGGTAGTTATTTAGTTTATAGAGTTTATAATTTCGCCTTCTGCTAGATATATTATTCTCAACTTCTCTATTGTGAATCTTTCTGAAAACATACTGCACCATTAGAAGCCTTCATGGATATGTGTGTACGTATGAGATCTTCGGATTAATTACTAACATATATGGGAATTATTTTATCAAGGAACTTTCATTGAGTTTCAGTTCAGCGGCAATTTGTCTTGGACAACTGTCGTACTATTAATAAGGAGTAAAAAGAAATCGGGGCCCGTGGCGCAGTTGATAGAGACGTTGAATCTCCACGGTTCCAGATGAACATTGTCTGAAGATAGCGGTTTCAATCCCACCCAAAGCGTGCCAGAGGTAATTGGTCAAAAATGTGGTGAGACGACAACAACTACGGATGGCAGTGATGGCTGAGAATGCAGTTAGGAGATTCGAAGTTCCTATCCGTCGCGGTTACCACCTGACGAAGGCCGGAGGAAGTTGGCCGAAACGTTGTGCACCAATAAAAAGATAAGATGAGACTAATAGTCCGAAATAAAATAAAATTAACATACAATGCTCATCTCAAAAATCAAAAATAAAATAAAAAATAAAAAATTCCAATAAGGAATAATATATATATATATATAAAACTGTCGTTCTACTTGGGATACGATTTCAATGAATTCAATTGGATGATCTATTAAGTTTGGACGTTTTCTCTATCTTGTATCTTGTATCTACTTAAAATCTCCTTTCTTTTTACTCCTTATTATTTTCTGTATCTTTGCTTTACACTATTTTTCGGTGCTTTTTTGTTTCATCTTCTGTAATAGTCCCGGATATTTTACCCCCTATTTTCTTATCTAAATGTTCTTAAATTTGTTTTATCTGTATACCCTAAAATTCCGGCTTCAAAATACCATGTCTTAAAAAAGATTCTTTCACACTCTATTTTCATTTTCGACCTTATTGATCCGATACAGTAAAGTTCAATATAAGTTTTATCCGCCATGTTCATACGTTCACATACATAAAATATGATAGTTTATGTAAACTAGATTTTTGATATTTAAGTATTTCATTTTATTTATTATTTCTGTTGAGCTGCTCTTTTAATTTTTTTTCTACTTACCAAAAGGCGCTAATGAATACAAATACTTAATCAATAAATTAATTCTTTAATAACTTGTTGGCTATGTTTTCAAACACTTGTTTCAATATTATGTTATTATTCTAATTTCACTCTAATCAATTAATTACTTGAATTCCAGATTTTTACAACTGGATCTTGATGATTGATTGATCCTTTATATTTGACACTCTAATTTGCAAAAATGATGTTTATCGTGGTATAAAAATGTTTACCTTTAAAGTTGCATGCATTAGAAATTAATAATTTCTATAATTTAATTTAATTCTTCTTTTAATTGATTAATAAATATAAGAACGTATTTTTATTTTCTTCATCAATTTTCTAGTTTATATATACATATGTATGGTTATTGATTACGCCCCTTGATTCCTTGGGCAACATAGGGCTGCAACGACGCTCCTTAAACGGGCCCGGTTCTGGCTGGTCCTCTTCAGTTCGACCCATGTCATTCCGGCAGCCCGGTTCTCAGCCTCAATGTTTTTTTTTCTATGTCTGCCTCGGGCGACCAATTTTACGCTTGCTTTGCGGGTTCCATTCAAGGACCTGCCTGGTAATGTTGGATGCAGGTTTCCGCAAGGTGTGGCCAATCCAGTTCCATTTTCCTTATTTTTATCTCTATCTCTATTGAGGTTTGGTTGGTTTTGTCCCACACTTTTTTCATTGGAGATAATCTCTGGCCATCTGATGTTTAGCATGTTTCTGAGACATTTGTTGGTGAATGTCTGGAGTTTGTGGGGGTTTGTCTTCGTCACTCTCCACGTGTCTGAGCCATAGAGTAGAACCGACTTCATATTAGTGTGAAAAATTCGAACGGTATTCTGGAGTGAGAGGGCCGTATTTCTCCAGATTTGTCTTAAGATGCTGAAGGCGTATCTGGCTTTGCTTATCCGGCGCTTGATGTCCTCATCTGTTCCTCCAGCCCTGCTGACAACACTGCCCAGCCTCTCTAATGTTCTCTTGTTGTAGTTGCACTGGATCTTGCCTTGTTATTTACCCTCATGATCTCTGTCTTCCCTATGTTGATCTGGAATCCAGTCTTTTATGCTTCCTCTGCTACACGACATAACATCACCTGCGCATCTTGAAATCTGTATGCAAGGAGGCTGATGTTATCTGCATAGTCCACATCCTCCAGCTGTTTTGTAAAATTCCACTGGATACCCGTCCTCTGCCCCACCGTGGATTGTTTAATGACTCAGTCAATCAACACCAGAAATATTATCGGTGAGAGCCAGCAACCTTGACGGACGCCGGTTTATACGATGAAGTGCTCCGTCAGTGTCCCGTCGTGGATCACTTGACAAGAACCAGTCTCGTACATCTGTTGTATGATGGTGAAAAACTTTGGAGGAAATCCTTAGTGATGCAACAGTCTTCAGATTACGTCCGTCTGGAAGCCGACAAAGACTGCGTACAAGGTGGAATATATATATATATATATATATATATATATATATATATATATATATATATATATATATATATATATATATATATATAACTACTTAATTTACTCACATGAAATTAATATACGAAAGTATAGATTTATGCGTAAACTTTAAGTATTTACTTCAAAAGTGCTCAATACGTGGGTAGAGCTAGTTAGTAATTTATAAAATATATATGGCGATTAAGCTGCACTGAATATTCCGCGTTTCATCCACTCTAGGACTCTACAGGCTTATGCATAAGCCTCCATAAGCTTATGCAGTGTATATATAGTAATTTATAAAATATATATGGTGATTAAGCTACACTGAATATTCCGCGTTTCATCCACTCTAGGACTCTACAGGCTTATGCATAAGCCTCCATAAGCTTATGCATAAGCCTGAAGAGTCCTAGAGTGGATGAAACGCGGAATATTCAGTGTAGCTTAATCACCATATATATTTTATAAATTACTATATATATACACACACACACATATATATATATATATATATATATATATATATATTTAGACTAACTGATAACGTTAAAGCAAAGAATCAGAACATTTTCATATCATGAAGCAATGTGAACAAGTATATTTCAACTTTCTTTTTTGACAAAATTCTGCCATCTTTACAAAAGAGACCATATAGCGAAGAATTTTTCAACAAAAACAACGAAAAAAACACATAAGACATAAGAGGTTTTTAATCCACGATGCGTGTTAAAGTTAATTTCCAAAACATATTTTCATTAACACTTGCTTATGCTTGCGATAATTATATAAGCCACTAGTTAAACAATAATGTCTAGATTTGCTTTCTCTAATTGCCAATATAAAGCCTTCTGGTGTTATATCCAATTATCCGTGTCAGCTTTCTGTCATCATCTGTAAACAGAAAATAAATGAAGACACACAAACATAAAGTTAGAGGATTATAGCTTATATTGCAGAATTATATTTTTATCTTGTAATCCTTAATATTATATATATATATATATATATATATATATATATATATATATATATATATATATATATATATATATATATATATATATATACTAGCATAGGTGCCCGGCGTTGCCCAGGAATTTGGAGGTGTATGTTGAGCAAAAAAAAAAAAGCGGTCAATTTTTTTTAACTTTGACCCTATTATGACCCCCGTAAACTTTATTCGTTTGGCCTCAAATCAAGTTATTAAGTTAGATCCATGTCCAAGGAACCTATATCTAAACTTTTAAGTGTTTAGACCCAAAATTGTCGGAGACGTTTGGTAGAGTTATCAAAGGTCAAATCGTTGAACTTTGACCCCTTAATCGCCACATTTCTGGTCGAAAACCAATCACATCGATATTCCCAAATCTCAGTACCCTGTATATCAAATTTCGAGTCTGTAGACTAAAAATTGACAGAGTTATTGCGTATGGAAATGTACACACACAGACACACAGGTACACAGATACACAGACAGACAGACAGACAGACGGACACTTTCACTTTTATAGATATATAGATAGATGTGTATTGGCTACAGAAGGTGTATTACGACTTTGAACAATTCTCTCACTAGCCCCCCTCCTTCTCCGCACTAAATCCGTTGGACTACTTCGTTTAGTGATACGTCGAGCACATCGCCAACATTACCTCCAATAAAACTAGCCTGATCGCAACCATCCTGCAAGTATTTGCCGGGATCTTACCTACAGCAGGCACTGTAAAACAATACCACAAGTAAACAGATATTTTGTGAATATTCATTAATTGAAGTCTACTTCATATTATCTTTTTACAAAACGTCGAAAGTACATGGATTGTCATGAGAGTTTTCCTTCCTCTTTTACTGCCTTTGCATAAAACTTTATTAAGCCTTTTATCTTGTGTTTTTAAGACTAGCATTTATGCCGTAAAACTTGTAATGATCAAGATATTAGTTTAGGAACGAGTCCTATACTTATAACTATATAAATTTATACACATAACTATACAGAGACACTGCTATACATTACTGTTTATATCTCGTACAGATTCCTTATGCTGACCACACTGAGATTATATTGATCTAAACATTGTGAAAATAAGATCCAAGATATGAACAATTGTCCGTATAATACAAATAATGCAAACTACTAAACTGGTTTCCGTTTATACGTCTTTTCTCATAGTATCCAAAAGTTATAAGCTTTTATTGTTCAAGGAAAACAGTGACGGTAAGATTATGTCTGAAATGCCTGAAATATGCTTATCAAGTTGCATAATCTATTTAACCACTGACCTAAGCGCATTGTTTTAAGCATGTTCTCTTTTTATTGTGATGTTCATACGGTTCTGGGAAAAAAGTTTTCCGATATCTAAGGACCTCAACAATGAAGGTGTAAGATTTTGCTGCTTCATGAGTTAGTCGGTGCTTATGTACGTTAAGAATGCATAAGTGATCCGAATTCATCAGAGTATATTCCATTAAGGTACTTGTAGCACAGACACAGGGATACGACATTACGACGATGCAAAGAGAGTTTTGACTTTGTTTGGCAATTGTAAAGTATGAACACTCGTAGCTAATTAATTACATGCCAGGATACTTTATTCACTTTCTAATGCATTAAAGAAATAAAATTCCATTTCCATATTAGAAAAAAAATATTGTAAAACTTCAAATTCCAATAACAACAGTAGATTCGTCAAGTATACCATTAAGAAAGTTGTTGGAGACTTACCATGAGCTTTGATTGGTTCTGATAAATCACGTCTTATATGCGACGGCAAGTTTTGAATAGTTAAGACTTCTTTACCACGTTAATGTTGACTAGTGATGAGGTACATAATAGCTGTGAGTTCGTGTCTTCAGTGCAAAGGTATAAGTTGCTTTCCAAAGTTTATGTCCCTATTTTTATTCCGCCTGAATGGATCAGACATATTACAAATTGCATTGTTATGATGATAGAATCCACAATACTTCGCAACTAGTTTATATATATATATATATAAATTATGTATATATATATATATATATATATATATATATAATTTATAGGGGATTAGAACAGTAATCTAAAGAGCAGAGTGTATTTTACTGTGATAGTAAAGTCACTAATGTAATTAAAATACAAGAAAGAACAGTGCTCGTTGTAATATTTTGGCATGCATCAGGCTCTCTATGTTAGCTGTGTTTCGGTCCACGTCACTGATTTTATAATAAATTTTAATTTGATTGTTTATTAAAATTAATGTTAGTTTATTAAGAGTTTTATTCTTGGTGGGCATTAAGGTAATTTATGCTGGCAATTTCCTTGTTTGTCCAGGGTGTTATATTAAAAATGCATGGGAAAAACCAGGCTTGTTTATTCAAGCTATTTCCGCCATTGTTTTGTATGGATATCTGAATTGTTTTTGGCGATCATAAATGTATGTTTGTTAACTCGTCGTGGTTGTTTACATGTAAAATGTTTGGGCTCAGATTGGGTTTCAAAACATATTGTTTTGTTACTTATTATATTGTTGACATTTTGGCAATCTTTAACATTGGTTTATACACTGCATTTCGCTTCTGGTTTTTGTTGTATTCAGAATTGTTCGACTTTAATCATGATTGCTGTATACATACCATTTTCGTTCGTGTTCTAGTTGTTATAAAAAAAATTATTTAGATTTCCATCCGAGTTTCATGTCATTCCTGTAAAAATATTCCGGTGTCTATCGAGTATTGTATATTTACAGCGTGTTCATCCTCGCCATGGTGGTTCTATTAACACTTTTTTTTTTTTTAGTTTTGTGATATAAGTTCCTTCACAGCAATTTTGTCGTCGCCATTTTTTTTAATCTTCAAAATGTTCCCGGGCTTATCAACTTCATCCTACGTATACGACATATAAAGTATTCAGTCCTCATAAGGATTGTTATCTGCTGTATCGTTACTTCTATTTCAGGTGTCTTACTGAGCTTCATTTTATTCTGCCCTGCAAAACATGAAAAAAAAACTCGACTGTAAACTTAGAAATAGGCGGAAGTTCAATGAGCATAACTGATTTTCTAGAACTACCCATCTGTGGAACAATACTACTGGGCTGCTTGCTGGCTGATTACAACATTGCTGTTTTCAAGTCAAATGGAAGCTGTCTTAGACAATCAGTTCCCCTCCTAATAAGAATCAACGTGATAAATCCCTTCGCCATGTACTGAACAATACAATAATAATTAGCATCAACCTCCTGTTGGGCGTTCATAAAAGTGATTCACGTGTAAAAAAAAAATAAAAAGTAACCATCAGTTTATTTTGATGTTCACTTTGTTTGTTTTATATTCAAGATGTTTCAACCAACGTCAATATTTTCTTTTTCAATATTTTGCTCCTCTTCTGGCTGATCACGTTCAAAATATTTCGATCACCATCGAGATTAAGTAAATGGTCACAGTTTAACGAGCTGTAATTGTTTCATCAACAACATACAGATCCTCGCAGTGACTGTTTAATATGCATCCATATTTGTTTCGTTTGGGTTTGTTAACAATTTCATCCTTGATTTGGATTGTTTTCCTCACATTTTTATTAAATAATTTGATTCAATTTGAAATGCGTTGGTGCTTTACGATTTCCAGCAAAGCACCTTAAATACACACTTGGACGAACACAACGGCTGAGGATCTTTGAATGTTATATAACGCTACATGTCGTCTGGGCTGCATTCGTCGTTATCCTGGTTCACGGGACTCTATTTGTGATATAGCCCTGCCCGTGTTCGTCGATCCTAGCTGACAGGACCATGGATGCAACCCAGCAGGGCTACACTCTTAACCGTCTAGTGGTGGACCCTTCAAGGGTGACTAGGCTCTCAGTGATCAGTTAAAAATACTGTTCTGAGACTCTGGACATGCAAAATGTGCACGACCCTAAGTCTATGTGACAACTCTTATCTTCAACTTGCCGTTCGTCGTCAGATTTCGCGGTTGGGTTCATCCTTCGTAGATGTTCTGATGAATGGCTTGTATGCTGATCTTCTCAGCTTCAATCTGGCGTCGGTGTTGCAACAAACCGCATTTCAAGTCAAAAATAACTTGGAGACCATTTCTTGTGAGCAAAAATCATTATTTAAAATATCTTCACGGTCAACTTCGTACATAGAAAGTTAAATTCTTTGGGTTCTCGGGCGCTTCGCGATGCAGGTTGTACAACTTAAGTTTGTTTAGACAATCTCCCATCTAGGAACAAGGGCTTGTAAACTTAACTTTTCTGAGGGTATCTGGCCCTTAAGGCCAGGGCCCAGAGCGGTGTGTTCTTTCCAACGCCAATCAGCCAAAATCGATCATTTCTAAAAAACACAATCGTTTTTATTAAATCGGCTTCTCCTCCCTCTGCCATTTGAAGATTACTTTTTCTTTCTCTATTCCATTATTTCATATTCTTTTTCTTTTCTCTTTTCTTGTGAATCTCTTCTTTTTCTTTCGTAACCATATCTCTCTTTAACTTTCCCCCCAAAGAAACTGCATTATCTTCCAAGGTTCAATTCCCACCACTTACTTGGTGGCCTAGCACTTAAATATAACAGGTTGACCAAATGACAACATTTCTTAGATATCAACGCAGACTTTTTGAATCCAAGTTACTGTACTTGTCTCCCTCTATTAGTTATTTGAAATCAGTTTTTTTTTTACCAAACTCAACTAGAAAAACAATCTCTCTCCCCAGATATCTTGCCCCCAAAAATCCCATTATACGATTTTTATTTTCCTTTCATTGAAACATATTATTTTTCTGATGGGGAGAATTTCATGGACATCTGTTTTCCCTGACCAAGGGTAAGTATCGCCCCCCCAACCATACCTCATCCTCATCTATCGTGACAGGGTCCCTGGCGTCGCCGGGGATCCCGTTACAGTTATAAGGGTTAAGTGATAAAAGTGGGAATTTGTAATAAACGTAATAGATCCGGTTGTATTTCCACGTCGTCTACTAAGTCCATAATCTCAATTTGTATCAATAAAACCAGCGTACTCATCGATATATTATATATTTTTAACTAGCTGACAGTGACAATATACAGCTACAAATAAAACTCTATCATTTTGCATTCGTTAGTAGTGCAAATTTGGTAAATTGCACTACTTAAGGGAACAGCTCATTGAGAACTTGTTAATGTTGGACTTGAAGACGACCATATTGAAGTCAGCTGAAAAGCAGGAAAACGGTAGACAGTCTCAGAGGTGTGCAGTTCTAAGAAAGAAGCTTTGTTCATAGAATCTACGTTTAGCTTTAAGCACAGATAAACATTAGTGGAAATTATTGATGGTGTTTTCAGCTAGACGAGTGTTTCTTATGAAAGTTTAGCGAAGAAGGCCATAGAATGGAGCTCAGGCGAGCACTTGCCATGAAAATAACGATAAAGCAGAGACAGGCTCGCAACGTCTCTTCTGCGAGAAAGAGGTTTGAGGGAAGAGAAAAGGGCATCGCTTACTAAGCTACTAAGTCTATTTTGAACCCTGTTAATGCAAGATAAACTTATTAGCAGCTCTTGCCCAGGTGTGGCAACAATATTCTATCCTTGGGCGTACCTGGCTTTTATATAGGTAAAGAATTCCATCAGCAGTGGATATCTACTGGGTCGATAGAAGGATCTCACCATTTTTCCAGCGACTTTGGCAACAGATTTGATGTGCGTGTTCTATTTCAGATCAGAAGTAACGGTCAATCCGAGAAGCATTTTCAAAACATGGAGCCTCACCAAGATAAGACCCATTCATTTCAATTAATTCAAATTAAGTTCCGAGCTTTTATTCGTTATTACACATGCCTAAACGCACACGCTTCCCTTAATCCCATCATTAGACAACTGATTTAAAAGGCTACATATATATATATATATATATATATATATATATATATATATATATATATATATATATATATATATATTAGAATGTTGTTGACTAACCGGTTTCTGTCAATTAAGCGAATTTAAACGACGTTGAGCCTGTGTGCATAAAAATGGGTGACAATAATATGTCCCGTCGCCCCTGATCGTGGTGTTGTTTTCAGTCGTCATGAAATGGTCCTTGCAATCCTTGCAACTTGAATAGAGCAGTGCTCATTCATTGGAGGTTAGGGTAGAGATTGTGCAACCCCTGATTCATAATTACACGTACAACCAATCTTAGAAAGGATATCCATTTGTTATATAACTTAAATCAATACCCTGGCGATGATACTAGAAAGTTGGGCGCCTGAAATTTAAACGTAACCTGTCCGAGAAAAGGTTATCTTATGATATATTGGTTAAAGTGTTCGATAACTGCCTGGTGGATGATGTTAAATCCTCGGTCGACTCATAACTAAGGCTTGTGATATAATAAGGCGGGGATTAAAATACGTGGAGTAATCTTGGGAAAGACGTAGCGCCACCTTTGTGTAGTAGCTGATGAAAAGTTATCCTCCAGATCACCGTATACTATTAGTACACACTTTATTGTTTAACTTGATAACATAAATCCATTATATACTCGAAATGTGAATTTCAGCTAATGCTTAATTTAGTATGCTTTATTTAGAATGTTTTATTTAGTATGTTTGATTTAGTATGTTCAATTTAGTATGCTTAATTTAGTATGCTTAATTCAATATGCATATTTAGTATGCTTAATTTAGTATGCTTAATTCAATATGCATATTTAGTATGCTTAATTTAGTATGTTTGATTTAGTATGCTAAATGTAGTATCCTTAATGTAGTATGCTTAATTCAGTATGTAGATTTAGTATGCTTAATTTAGTATGCCTGATTAAGTATGCTAAATGTAGTATGCTTAATTTATTATGTTCAATTTAGTATGCTTGATTTAGTATGTTTAATTTAGTATGTCCAATTTAGTATGCTTAATTTATTATGTTCAATTTAGTATGCTTGATTTAGTATGTTTAACTTATTATGCTCAATTTAGTATGCTTAATTTAGTATATTCAATTTAGTATGTTCAATATAGCATGCTTAATTTATTATGTTCAATTTAGTATGTCCAATTTAGTATGCTTAATTTATTATGTTCAATTTAGTATGCTTAATTTATTATGTTCAATTTAGTATGCTTAATTTATTATGTTCAATTTAGTATGCTTAATTTATTATGTTCAATTTAGTATGCTTAATTTATTATGTTCAATTTAGTATGCTTAATTTATTATGTTCAATTTAGTATGCTTAATTTATTATGTTAAATTTAGTATGCTTAATTTATTATGTTCAATTTAGTATGCTTAATTTATTATGTCCAATTTAGTATGCTTAATTTAGCATGTTATATTTTTATGTCCAATTTAGTATGCTTAATTTATTATGTTCAATTTAGTATGCTTAATTTATTATGTCCAATTTAGTATGCTTAATTTATTATGTTCAATTTAGTATGCTTAATTTATTATGTCCAATTTAGTATGCTTAATTTATTATGTTCAATTTTGTATGCTTAATTTAGCATGTTATATTTTTATGTCCAATTTAGTATGCTTAATTTATTATGTTCAATTTTGTATGCTTAATTTAGCATGTTATATTTTTATGTCCAATTTAGTATGCTTAATTTATTATGTTCAATTTAGTATGCTTAATTTATTATGTTCAATTTTGTATGCTTAATTTAGCATGTTCAATTTAGTATGCTTAATTTATTATGTTCAATTTAGTATGCTTAATTTATTATGTCCAATTTAGTATGCTTAATTTAGCATGTTATATTTTTATGTCCAATTTAGTATGCTTAATTTATTATGTTCAATTTAGTATGCTTAATTTATTATGTTCAATTTAGTATGCTTAATTTATTATGTTCAATTTAGTATGCTTAATTTATTATGTTCAATTTAGTATGCTTAATTTATTATGTTCAATTTAGTATGCTTAATTTATTATGTTCAATTTAGTATGCTTAATTTAGGTCTAATAAAAGCTTAACACCGGCCTTTGTTTAGTAAAATGTGCTCCAAGAATATGTAATTGTATTCTAAAGACACCATGATTCTATGTGGTAATTATGTAGTTAGCGGATTTAGTTTATCGGTTGTTTATCTGTACAACGTATAAACTTTTATTGATGATGTGATGCTGATTGCAGGCACTCTGCTAGCAAATATATTCTTCAAGTTTTCTTAGATTATTTTTAGTAGTCGGTTACTTTTTCAAGAATCTTGTCTGCAAAGGATCGTATTCTAATTATTGACAGGATCCGAACAAACTATAAGCCAAAGGGTTTTTTGGGTGTAATGAAAACAGAAAATTACATTCAGGACCCGTATTATTGTACATAGTTTAGGATATGCCCGATAGCGAGTTGGGATAGATAGTTCGAGTAGTTATTAAAGCTGGAAAGTCGGGTAGATAGAAGAGTATTTATAATATAATAGTGCAGAAATGGAAAGTAAAAATATATTTACATTAGTTAGGTGGATCTCTGGAGAATATCTTGTGCAAGACGGTCTGACACAATCTAAAATTGTCTATAAGATCAGGTATGAGTAAAAACAAATACAAATCCAGAGTAAAGCATGTATCTTACCATAGGAAACACTAAAAATCGACTGTTTTCTTTTTCAAAATAGGTTTCTTGTACTCTCATGTAGGACTTGGACAGTCATTTGGTTAATATCTGATGGACACTGCAAATAAATAAACCTATATTCCTGGTTTAATGAGTTGCGTATCATTATAGTTCAAAAGCTCTTAAAACCTACTACATCGTCGAATGTGTCTTCCGGTATATTCTTATTTATTCAAACGGATGTGTTTGAGCATCCGGGTAGTTGAAAAGACTATTATTAACAGTGAGCTTGCTCGAGGATGCAATTTGAACTGCATTGCTGCTCACATATAAACCCATATACTTTAACGTATTTCTTTTCGTCTGACTTTATCTTTATTGCAATTCCAATATTTTCTAATCAAGTTGGAGAGAATGAATCTATTTATATTCAGTACTTACTCTATCGATTCTCACATATAAGCCCTGCTCTGCCCAGCTTCATCATTACCATTATATTTTTATATTTACTTTTCGATCTATTTATTTCAGTTTTCAGACATGATTTTCCTGATCATGACGATCCACTCTAACCAGAAAGGTTTTCTACTAATTTAAATGTCTAAATTGTCTAGGTTATTTTCTGTATGACTCTAATGTGTTTTCCTCTTCCTTAATGCCAAAGGTGTTTATCTGTTTCGCCTTTCGGTTTTGAAGTGGAATTGTTGTAATCAATGCATCATATTATTTTTTCCAGTTTGCTTTTAGTGAAAAAAAAACGAAAGACAAAGGAAAAAAAATATGTACGAGGGTCGTTCCAAAAGTTAAATCCCTATTTTTGTACAGACATACAAATATATATATATATATATATATATATATATATATATATATATATATATATATATATATTTGGCTGTCTGTGTATATATATATATATATATATATATATATATATATATATATATATATATATATATATATATATATATATTTGTCTGTCTGTACAAAAATAGGAATTTTAACTTTTTGGACGACACTCGTACATAACTTTTTTTCATATATATATATATATATATATATATATATATATATATATATATATATATATATATATATATATATATATACAGAAATAAAAAGAGAGAAAGAAAGAGAGAAATAGAGAAAAAATCATCAGATAGCGAGAAATAGATGGAAAAAAAAATTGGGAAAGATGAAGTGACTCAAGAAAGAAAGAGACAAAAAAGAAAACCAAAAAGAAAAGAAACAAAGACAGACAGAGAAAAAAAAGGCAGAAAACAGACAAAAGAAAAAAGGAAGATAAAGAAAGATGGAAATGCAACGAAAGAAAGATAAAAAAAACAAAGACAGAAGAAGAAAGAGAAAAAAAGCAGAAAAAATATATAGAAAGAAAGGCAGATAGACAAAAGAAAGAATAAAAAACAAAGAAAAAAAAATGTAAACAAACTTGAAGAGAAAAATATATAAAGAACGTAAGTCACAAAAGAATAGAAAATGAAATCGACATGTAATAAATTTTTAAAGAAAATGAAATTATAATCAGAGGAAATTAACGAAATAATTTTTGTAGTAAAATAAAAACATGAAAATCTCTAAAATAAAAAATAAGAAAAAAAAAATGCTCCCAATATAACCTATAAAAGTGAAAGAAATGTAATGTGGTTGGAAAAATTGAATAAGCAACATTTTCGACCCTCAAAATAGTACAAAAATAACTTTGTTCAAATCTGTTTATAACCTTTTGTAGGATTTCCTGAGGTCGAATTCTTCAGAGAAACTATCATAAGCATTCGGGTAATTTCTATCAAAGAACATGGCGTGCGTTGATAATAATACAAATACATAAGAGATAATTCCGATTGAATTTGGAGAATCGATAAAAGATAACGATTAATTAATTGGGTAACAAATCACGTGTGCCATGTTGTTATGTGCAGTTTATAATGGAATACCATACACACCCTTTTTCATTACATGGTCTTTATATATAGAGAGAGTGAGCAAGGGATTGAAAAAAAATGCAGTAGAACCCCGGGATACGGTATTAATCCGGTCCGGTTGTGTTGGGGCCATAAAGTGAAATAGCCGTATGGCGGGGGATAAACAAATTTTTATATAGAACAGTTCAGTATATAATGCACATGTATAATATCAAATAACATTATAAATAATACCGTAAAGCGGTGCAAATGCCGTAAACAGGGGCCGGAAATAAACATTGCATTCCATATCGTAAACTGACAAACAGTATCCCGGCGCCACCGTATCCCAGGGTTCTTCTGTATTTGTTTTGGTATTAATATTATCTTACTCATGTTCGCCTCTTGAGTTTTGTACTTTGTTTTAATAACCCATTTTTTTGTTTTCATTAAATAACGTGTTGGTTTGTCTTATTCGGATTATTCGGACAACTGTCTTCATCTTGAGTGTTTTTCACATAATTCTTTGGTTGACGTAACCTTCGATCTTCATCGTGTGTATCTTGTTAAACTTGAGAATATTTTTGTCGAACTCGGAAATTTCTAAATAATAATAGTAAGATAAATTATCAATCCTCGTCTTAATATTTCAGAAACATGACCTTTTTTTTGTCTCTTTTCGTTCGGTAATACCATTGCTCCCATTCATTTGCTCCACAGGTACGAAAGTAGAGTTACACACAAGCCTTTCACGGAGTCAAATATCGGCTTCGGAATCTAGTGAGGGATTTCCTTCTCACCGCGCTATCTCATTTTCGCAGAAGAGATCTAGAGAGCCTATATCTGTTCTACCGCTATTTTAATGGCAGTTTCTCGGCCGAGCTTTAGTCTATGTAAAACATTCACGGTTCACACTCGCCGAGCTACAACCATTGCCAACAATTCTCCTCGTTCTCTATATGTACCTAAAACTAAACAAAACTTCCATGAGCAAAGTTGCAGTATGTTGGAACACAATACTCCGGATCTGTTTCTAAATTAACTCCAAAATGATCGTTTTCAAGTTCAATGTAAACAAATACTTGCTAAGTTGTCCTCGTAAATAATGAATTTTGGACCAAATTACACCATTACCGTTTATCTTAAGCCTCATTATGGTGCGTGCTTTTGACATTAATAAGTGATTAATCCCTTGGTCGACGTTGGAAATATCTAGCTCCCAAACATATTGAATTTGAACAGTAATAAGAAAAAAATATTTCTTCTTAATTCTAGTCTTAATAATATTTAATAACATATCTCTCCATTACTGTGTACGTATGCACAATAATGATCGAGCTAGCGTCGGGATTACCCGGGGATTTTATTAAAACGTGATGAGATGCCGAACAGAAAGGTTTCGTGATTTTTTTTCGATTTCAGATTACTTTTTGTCGTATTGCTTACGAAAGCTTTCATTGTTTGAAATATCGCTCATTATACATACATACATATGTACATACATGTGCGTGTGCGTGTATATATATATATATATATATATATATATATATATATATATATATATATATGTACAATATTCAAGTTTATGTGTCTGTGTGTGTGTGTCTGTATATGAATCAGTATTTTCATTTATCACTATTATATTATTATATTAGTCATTAAACGTATTCAATATCAATAAGGATTTTATCACTTAGTGAGGAACCCCTCCCTGGACTTTAGCCATCTAACTCTTTCCCGAGTTATCTCCTACCATGTGGGACCCATGTGTTGAATCAAGTCGTCCCTCCATCTCGTTCTTCGTCCTCTCTTTTGGCCTCCTATGTTCACTACATATGACATCAGGACAACGGAATGAACAACGGAATTAAACGGATTGCTATTGTTTAAATCAATAATTCAACATAGAAATTTGAAATCTCTACTCTTATATAAA
Organism: Euprymna scolopes; assembly: GCF_053919585.1. Taxonomy (NCBI): domain Eukaryota; kingdom Metazoa; phylum Mollusca; class Cephalopoda; order Sepiida; family Sepiolidae; genus Euprymna; species Euprymna scolopes. Next base: position 107,968,852 of record NC_136489.1, on the reverse strand, counting down.
AGTAACCTTGTTTGTGTGTGTGTGAGAGAGAGAGAGAGAGTTCCTCATAGCTTCCGAAACGCCTATCTTTTGCAAATTTCATACAAAGGTAATGTATATGTCTGACATGTGTTCTTAGATATGTTTTGTCCGTATAGTCTTCCGATAAGTATCGAAACTCGAAAAAATCCGATCTTAAAAAGAGTGTTTTCTCTTACAGAGATAAAAAAAAAAAAAGAAGAATTTTCACAGAAGAAATTTACATCTTACGTTACACCGGGCAAGAAAAAAATAAAAAATAAAATCTCAAAAATTATTTTCAAAAATTGAAAAAATCCGATCTTAAAAATAGTCTTTCTCTATTACAGATAAAAAAATATATATATATTTTTACAGCAGAATATTTTGCGTTACATCGGCCAAGGGAAATAATAAAATCTCAGCAAATCATTTTTTTCTTAAAACAAAAACCAAAAAAAAACGACATATTGTTATCTGGAAATATAGCTTAGTGATAGAGCATTTGATTACAAATTGAATGATCCCCACCATTTTATGCTACCTCGCCATTTTATTTTAAGTTTTCCTAAGTAATGAGTTCAATGTTCGATAAAAGAAATGGCACCATTTAAAATCACCGCAAATCATTTCTTTGTAGACATATTTTAAAACTAAATATTAATCAAAAGTGACTTTTCCAGGGCATCCATCGTCAAGCCCTAATATCAGTTGATGTGATATTGTAAACAAACACAAACGAAATTTGATTAACGACATTATCACTTTTATTATTTTATTTTATTTGAATATTTTATTTATTTATTTATGCGGATTAGTCAACTGGACAATTATTTCTTGTTATATATAATAATCAGTAGAGGATTGATTTTATAATAATACATACGCAATCTGCATAAATTAAAATGCCATGTTTAAGCGTATTGTATATCCGGCAACACGGGTAGCCAGCAAATATTTCCCATATACTAAAGATGGCTGGACAAAGGGCAGTCATTGGAATGACTAATTTGCATATTTATTTTTAAACAGTTCATAATAATATTTGATGTGATACATTTATTTTATACTGTATAGTTTCTTATAGTTCCGTTGATATTGCCAGTAATTAATTTAAATTATTCAATGGAGTAATGGATAACTTAAAAAATATTATAGACATCGCTCGCAAGATTTCCACTAATGAGCGATAAAAGAAAAATAACTAATCGTCTCTGTTTGCCTTTCTGTACCTTTTTCTTTCCCTCTCTTTCTTCTCACTCCCATTAATGACAACGTAATAATCTTTTATTTATTTTTAAATTCACGTCTAATATCGCTGGAAAGCCGAGAATAGATATTACACTTTGACCCGCAAATTCTTTGATGCCTTGTCTTTGAGGGATTTTAATGGATAAACGCTACACTATTGCTGCGCTCATAAATATTAGAGATTTCAAAAAGAAAAAAAAAACCTTCCTGGCCAGGGTCATTACAAATAATGGCGATAATCAAAATTGCCCGCTCTTTTTCACTTCCGATTTCTACTGTCTATTTACCTGGATAATCAGACATGGTCACGTGGGCTATAAACCTGTTCTTAATATAGGGGAAGTAAGGACTTTCAAGTTATCTGAAAAAAAAAATAATCAGAAGGGATCATATCTTGCGTCCTATCTGCCGCACAGAAACCGGAAGTAAAGACAAGCAGACGATTCTGATTAAAACCCAAATTATAATATGTGAGTAGCAACAATGATTCAGCGCCAATCTGTTTTGATCGACAAAATTATACAAACTATTGGTATTTTATATATCTCCAGGACGATTAAAAATAACGCTAGGAAAGTGGGATGTAAAAAAAAAACACTCTGTCCGATCAAGAATTGCCTAAGTAGCCACGTTTGTATTCTCTGGAAGGGGCACCTCGTGTAATGCATACAGAATGAGAGATGACGTCACTGTTATGGAAAATACTATAAAACGGGGAGAGAGCACGTTAAAGGGAAGATCACATGAGAGTCATCATAGCCGTAACGATAAGTCAGACGTCATGGGAGGATGAATAAATAAGTGTCATTGTTACAAAAAAGTAGGCTCGAGTTATTCTTTGTCTTGGTCTATTTTGCGACGCAAACTGCATACAACGTGTGGGTCCGTGTGTAATTATATACGATTTTACACAGGTATCAATTTCATAGATATATTTAAAAAAATAAAACAGACTTCCAACAGAAATAAAATTATTAACTTTCGACGAAAAAAATAGTCGTACCATCCCTCCTCGGCTTCTTTCCGGTTTTTTTTTCATTCTGGCCATGTTGTCGTCTCTCATATATAAGCGCTAAGGACCACATCTACGTCGTCTCTCGCAACCGTTTTCGTCAGTTGTCCTCAGTTCATTTCGATCAGCTTCAAGTCATGACCCGCATTTCATTGTGTAAAGCAGGAAACTCCAAAAACTGTCGTCAACCATCGCAAACCAAAGACTGTCCGTAAACTTTCCCTTATAGTCGAAAACTGTCATAAAACCCACTGTCCTTCCTAGCATTGATCGTAAATTAACTCTAAACATATCGACCTCTGTTGTCACAATCAATTTCTCTTGTTATATATTTTCTTTTTTGTACTTCCTAGCATTAGGACGAGAGGGGGTGTCGATATTATGATAATATATTTCATCAGACTATGCGTTTAAAGCATTTACAACCCAGCAGGTTTTATTAACTCAATAACTTATTATTCAATTAAAGTGTGATCTTCCAGTCCGAAAAAGAGTGGCATCCAATGAATTGTTAATAACCTTCACAATTCCTACTTAACCATCTTTGATAAACGTAATCTACAATCTATGTTTGACTTGTTCACCAGGTTTATTTTATGCATATCAAAAATATTTTGTTGTGTCGTTGTTCAATTATATAAAAGAATCTTGTTGATCGTCATAATAGAACAAGATCTGATCTTCAATGGAGTTCAGTCTGGCCATGAAATCGTAGATTAATATCTTTCAAAACAATTTCCACGCCGTTATTTAACTGAATAATGCTGTGATAGCAACAAATAAAAGTAGTACGAATGGAGAAGTATTTAGAGTTTTGTTGTCAGTTTTGTAATACGTTGTAGTCAGGTGTGTTTATATTTTAACTATAATGAAATAAAATTTTAAAAAATTGCTGGACATCGATGACTAAAACTTGCTGGACAAGTCGTTGATAGACAAAATTGTGTTTCCATCAAATGTGGCTGCATAGCACAACGGACTGTGAATTTTATTAACGTTTGAACGAAGTAAACTTGAAGTCACCTGTTTTATTTTATTTTGTTTTGTTTTAAAATTTCTGAATTTTTTATCTGACAATTGATTATTTGTATTATTTGTATTCTTCAGACTACTGTTATCTTTGTGAGTATTATTTTAAAAACTTTTCGGTTGATGTGACCTCCAGTATTCTTTAGGTGGATCTTGTCGAACTCGGAAATATTTTGTCGAACTCGAGTATTTGCACCTAATTTCAACCTGAACACTTTTTTTAATCACCGGGTATAACATGCTCACGTTCCGTCAATCAAAAGTTGCTGCAAGTGCTAAGTAGTTTCCAAAATTATTTTCAAGTGTCGCCCGAACTGAGGATAAAAACTTACACTCACAGGAGAATTTTACAAAGGACTTAATCCACTAAGGACAGTTCTAAAATCAACTTTAGGAGCCTTAATCGTATTTTTATACAGTCTGAAAACAAAGTCTTTTTTTAGTCGCCTGAATAGATTAGAGGGAATTGCAAATTGTATTGTTATATGCGTTCATGACCGGAAAGTTTCATTTTTCTGTTACAGCAATTGACTGTGTGACTCAAAGGAAGAAAAACCTGTCATAGACATGCGTCAAAAGCAGAGATGCATTATTGAATTATTGGGAAAAGTGCATTAATGAATGGTAGTGACTATGCTCCAGAAATATATTGGAAAACAAAAGTCACCCGTTGTAATAGTACCATTATCGTCCTTGTACGCTTCAATTGTTTCTAATTAAAAAATAGGAGGTTTTACTTTGGAATGACTTTCGTGTATATATATATATATATATATATATATATATATATATATATATATATATATATATATATATATATATATATATATATATATATTAGACACGGCAGAAACGCCGAGAAAAACAAAGATGATGTTTGTTTAAAGTAATTAAAATCCATAAAAATCAAATGTTTCTAAACAAATCTGGATTTTTTCGAACAGGGAAAACTGTTAATATCATCATATTAAATGTAAAGAAATATAGTATTTTTTTAATCAACTTAAATAGGTTTAGATTATTATTTTTTTTTTTGAACACAACAAAGTGTCAATTTTTTCTGTCGAAAGAAATAAGCAGTAAATCAAACTAAAATATACTTTAAGGTGTTTGAATCAGTTAAACTAGTTGTTATATGTTTAACTAAGACTTGGGATGATTTGAAATAAGAATATTAAAAAATATTAGAAATTTCTGAATTTCAAATAATTTTAGATAATTCAATTTTTTATAATGTGTCAGTAATCTAAATTGAGAAATGCCATCTTGAACTATAAGCTTTTTAAACTATGGAGGCCTATACTGGTTATAAAAAACTAAATTAAGACCGCATTTCTTTCTGATATTATTTTTTACATCTACTATAAATTTGTAGTATTATATATTACAGTTTTAATATCATTATTAGTTTCATATTATGAATTCCAACTTTTTCCTTACATTTTCCTTAAAATATTTTTTATTTCTGATTTTATAAATTCTTTTTTATTTTAAATTTATTTTAAAAACTCTTTTATTTTAGTAACAGAATTTTTTAGCATTTCATAAAATCATTTTCCATCTATCATGTTCTAATTAATCACAATTGAGTCACATTATTTTTTTTTTATAGGTTATAATGTATTTTCTTCCAATTTTGTCAAAACAAGATGGCAAAATTAATTATTTTTAACGAATACAATATTTTATTGAATTTCGTTTGGAAATAATAGGCAAACGATAGTTTTGGGTCCACTTTGAATACTTGGATTCGTATCATCATTTCATTGGTTAAGTTATGTCACGTGATGTCAACAAACACAATGACGACAATCTTATAAATTTTGACGGATTTTTATTAAATTAGATTTGTGTGTTGAGAGTGTATCTACAACTATACGTCAGGGGATTTTGACATAAGCAATAAATTTCAGAAAAAATTATTTTAAATTGTAAATTTCTACAGTTGTTTTCTTCTTTTTTTTTAGTATCGATTCATTAAAGCCTTATCTATTTAATTGTAAATTGGAAACATTCGGCGTTCTAAAAAAATTATAAAATGTAGTTTAAACATTTTAAAAGTAAGGTTTTCGAAAATAAATAATCGAAATATTTTTTCTTATGCTAATCAAAAAGAGAATACTTATTAAAAAAATATTAAACGAATTTCACAATTAAAAACACAGAAGGTAAACATTCAAAATTCTGATTTTCATTCTCAGAATTTAAATGCCAGCTGTTTTTATATATTTTCTGTATTCTTTCTCATCCCCCATACAGAAAATATATGTCCATGTTGGGTTCCGTATCTTAATAACAAAGGTAAACAAAAATGAAGGAGGGCGGAGTTCTATATTCTATATATATATATATATATATATATATATATATATAGAATATGATAAAAATGCAATTTTATAAAGATCGTTCATCGGAAAATAATCAATGAAAATTTCATATTCATTAGATAATTATTACCTGATTTTTGGTACATTTTTGAAGTGTGGCTCAGTCAAAACCAACCTTACTTTTATTTTGTCTGTCGGTAATGTATATATATATATATATATATATATATATATATATATATATATATATATATATATATATATATATATGTGTGTGTGTGTGTGTGTGTGTGTGTGTATATATATATATGTATATATATATATATGTGTGTATATATATATATATATATATATATATATATATATATATATATATATATATATATATATATATATACAGGGTGACCCAAAAAACAAAAGCTAAATGAAGGACATCTAGAAAATATGCTGTAGAACGGAGAAAAAAAGGCCAAAGACCGCCGTGTTTTGATGTGATGTTTTGAAAATAATAAACTAGTTAGTTGTGACCAAAGTTTCATTTCATTCCGACAGAAAACTATGAAACGGACCCGTTTTTTGGGATCACCCTATATATACATATATATATATATATATATATATATATATATATATATATATATATATATATATATATATATATATATATATATAACTTCTATGGCTGCGTTTCATTTGCGTATTATCAAATAAACATTACTTAGTTTATAAGAACAATATATAGTTATGTAATGCCCTTTATGTAATGATGATATGATGTCATATTTAAATGTATATATGAGGTATCTCGTTGATAATTAAAAGAAAAGAGAGAGAGAGAGAGAGAGAGAGAGAGAGGAGAGAGACAGACAGACAGACAGACAGACAGACAGGCGGATATTGTGTACAGAAAGTTTTTAGATGAGACAAGTCATTCATACCGTCGGTCTCAAACAAGATAATTAAGACCGTTTTAGATACCCATATGAATCTCCCTTCAGCCAATACTCGTTTAAAATGGAGAAAAGAAAAGAACAAAAGTCAATGAAATGATATTAGTTAAATGACCTAAGTTGTTAGAAAATTCAATCTGTTGTTTTTACTTAAATATTCATCTTTATTATATATATATATATATATATATATATATATATATATATATATATATATATGTGTGTGTGTGTGTGTGTGTGTGTGTGTGTGTGTGTGTGTACGTCATGGCCATTTTTGTATTTATTGTCTGAAGTTCTATACTAAGTTTGCTTAGTAGGTAATCGTAGCCCAGCATATGCGCTGGTTATTTTAAGTGGTCTTACTCTCCACTCTTTTTCACTGTTTATAATTTTTTTTTCGTTCAATAAGTGCAATTGATTTTTTTCCTTTTTCATTCATACACCATAAGAAAATAAAACTCAAGATGAAGACTATTTTTTATACTTTTGTAAAAGGATTCTCCAATATTTAATATAAAAATCATTGATGAAATTGAATTGTTTATTTGTTCTAAGCAAAACACCGCCTTAATGAAGACATTATTAATAAAAGTACAATTAATTTTTTTATGCGAACGTAAACTAACAACGATGATTTTATTTTATTTCTATTTTTTTAGCAAATATGCATAAGAAATTATGTGTAATAGCAAAAGTTTGAACCAATGCTGAACAACTTCTATGGCTGCGTTTCATTTGCGTATTATCAAATAAACATTACTTAGTTTATAAGAACAATATATAGTTATGTAATGCCCTTTATGTAATGATGATATGATGTCATATTTAAATGTATATATGAGGTATCTCGTTGATAATTAAAAGAAAATTGTGTTGACTTTCGAACTCCGATTCTGGTAAATTCGAACTGCCTATAAACTATGAGTATTCCTTTTCATCAACCAATAACATTCACTTACGTATATATATATATATATATATATATATATATATATATATATATATATATATATATATATATATAGAGAGAGAGAGAGAGAGAGAGAGAGAGAGAGAGAGAGAAAATAGTTCTACAAATCACGCATACACGAACACACATGCGCGCACACACACACATATATATGTGTGTGTGTGTGTGGGTGTGTGTGGGTGTGTATGTATATGCGCATGCGCGTTCGCGTGTGCGTGATTTGTGGACTAATTAAATAGAATGAAATATTCAGTTTATTTCTACTTGTATTATTTGAAGTATCGCTCCCATTTGCACCTTTCATGCATTCGACATAAAAATAGCAAGATATAATCCTAACAATAAATTCGTATCTACAAAATTCACAAATATTAACATCAATTTTACTACTATCAGAATAAATCTTTCGAAGTTTTACTTTACTAGATTCAACAGTATGTGTATATATGTGTGTGTGTGTCTGTGTGTATATATATATATATATGTATATATATATATATATGTGTGTGTGTCTGTGTATATATAGATATATATGTGTGTGTGTGTGTGTGGCTGTATATATATATATATATATATATATATATATATATCATACCGTCAATATCTGTAGCAGAGAAATGAAACATTCAGACCATGAGTGCATGAGCTCGGCCATCGTAACTGAGCAATCAACTCCGATTTATTTTAGCAGAATAAAATATATGCAGTATTAGTTTCGGAACGCCTTTTGTCCGTATATATATATATATATATATATATATATATATATATATATATATATATATATATATATATATATATATATATATATATATACATATATATATATATACATATATATATATATATATATATATATACTTATGAAGCCTGAATTCGCTGGACAGATACTGTGACATGTTGCTTTTGCATTATATATATATATATATACTATATATATATATATATATATATATATATATATATATATATTATATAGCGACATAAAGGAAAAAAGAAAGATAGATTGATACATATGTAGATATTATTAATATTACATAAAATGCTATATGTATTCTCATTGAAAATTTGACAGTGCTCAGTACGTTAGTAGTGCTAGGTATTAAGTTATGCAAATATATATTGCATTCAAGCTGCATTAAAAAATCAGGCTCTTTCTAGAAAGATAGATTCAAATTTCAAGTGAAAAACACTTCCTGGAGTAGCATGATACGTTGAAACTACTGTTTCCGAATTACTATGTAAACATATATGTGTACATACTTATATACTTGATTGTATATGATAAATAGTTTATAAATATATATATATATATATTACTTCACCAGAAATTTTTAAAAATAAATATTTTTCTTTTTATTTTATTTATAAAAACGTTAAGAATCACGTGTTATTTTCAGTTTATCTTCGCATAAACAAATTTGAATACTCGAGTCGATGAAAAATGTAGACATTATCACGATATAAATGCTGAGAGAAGAATTGTGGAAGACGTTAAATGAAAAAAAAAATGCAGAATATTGAAGGGCAGATAACTCTAAAGGGTTTAAACATCTCTACGATGTCTGGTTAAATCCCTTTGTTCATAACACTCCTAAAAATACAAGAAAGCGTCTGGTGAAATATGTTACGTCTGGACGATTCAAATGAAACATTAACACGAACAGAATAACACCAGCATTAGACATTAATCGCAGAACTGATTATTGTGAATGCATAAACTTAGTAGTTCATCTAACTCTATTCCCCAAACACGCACGCATACACACTTGTGCGCTCACCCACGCACGCACGCACGCACGCACGCACACACACACACACACACACACACACACACACACACACACACACACACACTTGGTCATGAATACTATTAGTATTTAGTCCGTTTTGCTTTCCTTACACAATTACATCTTTCTCTTGAAAAACTTAAAATGATAACTTTTTGTTTTATTGTCTTGATCGTTTGAAATGCTTCTTGTTGTTATCGTTATTATTATCATTATTATTATTAGTAGTAGTAGTAGCAGTAGTAGTAGTAGTAGTAGTAGTAGTAGTGGTAGTAATAGTAGTAGTAGTAATGGCTGGAAGAGGGGTATACAGAAATGTTATTAATCTCTTAGTATTATTCTGACACAACAGAAAAACAAACTTATTTTTTGTCATCGACTTGCACGCCTGTCTGTTGTGTACGCAGACACACAGCACATACATGTAAATTAGATGGTCACAATGCAAAGGGGGGGCGCCTTTTCTCTGGATGCAGGAGTAATAATTAAAAAGATTAAAACTCAATCTCAGAAGAAAAATATATTGCATGGATTTTGTGTGATTTAATTACATTAGACAAACGCGTATTTAGCATTGTGTTATCTATATACGTATCTCTAAGTGTGTGTGTGTGGGTGCGTGCGCGTGTGTGCGTGTACTTCTATATGTATGTGCGAAAGAAATATAGTTATTCTGTGCCGATCATTGTATTAAGCGTAAAAATCGAATTATAGGTAAGGATGACATTAATATATATATATATATATATATATATATATATATATATATATATATATATATATATATATATATATATATATACGCACACACACATATACATATAACTTTTTATATTTGAAGGTCAGTAGGAGAAAACCGCAACGAGCTTCCTGATCACTGAAAAAAATTGAAAAATATACACGTAATATTTATTCATGTGTGTATTAGAAAGATTATTGGTACCATCGGTTTCGAATTTGACAAAGGGGAACGGCGTGTGACTCTTCTTCCCTTCTGTTTTTATTTTTATATTTTGTAAAATGCTTAGCAACATAGTGTTGGTACAGTGCCTGTTTAATTGTCGAGACCTTCCTCCAAGACATTAATCATATATATATATATATATATATATATATATATATATATATATATATATATATATATATATATATATATATAAGTTTTTCATTGAGAATGGTAGGGAATTGTATATTCTAAAAACACTTTCTAATATTTATTTAGTTATATATATACATATATATATATATACATATATATATATGTATGTATGTGTGTATGTGTGTGTGGTCCTGATAAGACCCTAAACTATATTCGATGGCAAGGCCCCAGCTGCGGGCTTTCGGCAGTGTGGCGCCACCCTTTAATTGCCATTGCTCCCAGGTCCACTCTAACCCGGAGTGGTAGTATCTGTTAGGGTCCCAACTATGGGTAAAATAGAAACCGACTTGAAAAAGAAAACAAATATATTCTATTAAAAATTGTTCTTCAAAATCACTTGATTCGGCATTAAATAACCTGAAAAAGGTTAATATGCTGTAAAACAACCAACTCTCAGTACCCTGTATATCAAATTTCGAGTCTGTAGACTAAAAATTAACAGAGTTATTGCGTAGGGAAATGTACACAGACAGTCACACAGACATATTCACTCATATATATATATATATATATATATATATATATGTATATATATATATATATATATATATATATATATAATTATTTTTTTTACTATAATAATTAAATACCTACAGACACTAGTGTTTCATCCTTTCGGGATTCTTCAGTGCAGGGTGTCACAATTACTACCAGTCGAACGATTCGAACCCCGCGACACGAGACATCTCTGGCTCGATTAGCGGAGGCCGTATCCATTCGGCTACCATTAATCGTGTGAAATAGCGTTGAATTTTAAACATTTTAATTTAAATGTTCATTACGTCAGACAGACAGTGATCAAATCGTTATACGACGATCTACGCATAAGAGCTAAATTGACCGACTTTTATTCAACAGAAAGTGCTCAACGATAAGAAACGTATTTCTTAAAGGGGCTGTCATAATTATTTTTTTTACTATAATAATTAAATACCTACAGACACTAGTGTTTCATCCTTTCGGGATTCTTCAGTGCAGGGTGTCACAATTACTACCAGTCGAACGATTCGAACCCCGCGACACGAGACATCTCTGGCTCGATTAGCGGAGGCCGTATCCATTCGGCTACCATTAATCGTGTGAAATAGCGTTGAATTTTAAACATTTTAATTTAAATGTTCATTACGTCAGACAGACAGTGATCAAATCGTTATACGACGATCTACGCATAAGAGCTAAATTGACCGACTACACTAGCATTTCAGCTGGCGTTGCCCGGGTGTTTGGCGGTGTATGCTGAGCAAAAAAAAAAGAAGATGAATTGTTTAAAGTTGACCCCTATTATGACTCCTTAATATGTATTGTTTTGAGCTCAAATCGATTCATTAAGTTAGATCCATGTCGAAGGAAGCTATATCTAGAATTACAAGTGTGTAGACCCAAAATTGTCGGAGGAGTTTGGTAGAGTTATCAAAGGTCAAATCGTTGAACTTTGACTCCTTAATTGCCAAATATTTTGCACAAAAATCGATCACATCGATTTTCCCAAATCTCAGTACCATGTATATCAAATTTCGAGTATGTAGACTAAAAATAGACAGAGTTATTGCGTAGGGAAATGTACTCAGACACAGACACACACACACACACACACACACACACACACACTTTTATAGATATACTAGCATGGGTTCCCAGCGTTGGCAGGGTGTTTGGATGTGTATGTTGAGCAAAAAAAAAAAAAAAAGTGGTAGTAGGAAGGCAGGCTCGAACCCCTCACGCAAAGGAGGAAAAGAACGGGGTAAAACCTAACGTTTATGCTGTTACGACCACCGCGAAACCGGAAACGACATCTTTTAAAATTAAGGCTAGACAAACTAAAGGAGAGGATATCTTTCCAAAATATCGGCGAAAAAGTGACTCCCCCCCTGTAGAAAAAGTGCCTAGTTGAAGGGGAAGATTTGAATGTTTTTAGGCAATTTTTCGATATTTGTCGTATGAAAGATCGAACTTTAAAACGATACTGATCTTGGTAAAATCCGTCGCCTCTATTGAAAGTTTAAGGCAGACATGCAAACAGACATACATACATACATTTATGTATTGGTAACTAAAACTTTTCGGCCCAAACTGATGAAAAAGCTTGCCATATCTCTGAATACCCTTTATGTAAAATTTCAAATATTCAGACCAGAAATTGTCTGAGTATTTTGGAAGAGACCGCAGAGGTCAATTTTTTTAAACTTTAACCTCTATTATGACCCCTTAAAATTTATTGATTTCGGCTCAAATCAAGTTATTAAGTTAGATCTATGTCCAAGGAACCTATATCTAAAATTTCAAGTGCATAGACCCAAAATTGTCAGAGGAGTTTGGAAGAGTTCTCAAAGGTCAAATCGTTTAACTTTGACCTCTTAACCGCCAAATTTCTGGCCAAAAACCGATCACATCGATTTTCCCAAGTCTCAGTAACCTGTATATCAAATTTCGAGTCTGTAGACTAAAAATTGACAGAGTTATTGCGTATGGAAATGTACACAGAAAAACAGACACACAGATACACAGATACGCAAACACGTTCACTTTTATAGATATATATATAGATAGATAGATATATCTTTAAATAAAGATATAGTATGTACAACTTATTAATGAATAAAACAAATAAAATAGTCTAATAATAATAACATTAATAATAATAATAATAATAATAATAATAATAATAATAATAATAATAATAATAATAATAATAAAGACAGTTTCGATTAGTAAGAATAAAACAAGAATAAATTTTAACCACTTAAAAATAATCTAATATATTTAGTAAAGTCGATCCTTTCATTGTTTCTTTATTATCAATAGCTTCCATCCTACAAAAATCAATATGTTATTATGGATCATCAGTTCTACTTTCAATAGATTTGTTGATCCTGTTATTACAAAGAATATAATATAATTCAATTTATTTCTTTTAGAAAATATTTCGTCACTGTTAGAATTATTTTCTAATGGCTGTAATCGTGAAACAAAGGGGCCATAACTGAGTTCATCCATACACAGTGACTTCCATAGTGTTAATGAAGTAAAATAAAAAATAAATTACAAGTAAATATACAACAGCGAAACGCTACATCTAGTGTAATCATCGTTTGAAATAGATTGCTTTTGATCGAGGTGATTTTTTACGCCTCATAAACCATTGCTGAGAAATTTAGAGCCAAAAAGTTTATATTTCTAATACTTCATTTAGTGGCGGTTTTTACTGGAATAAAATGAGTTTTGTTTTCTTTTTAAATATCTTAGAAACCGGTTAGGCATTATGTATTAGAAGAGTAAATTAATATTACTACTTTAATACGGATGTGATTTTTTTGGGTGGTGGAGGTTTTGCACTTATTCATTTGGTGTTTTATGGCAATATGTTGATTAAAAATGTGCATATGGGTGCAGCTGCAGCTTCAAGCAAATATACATGTGTCAGACGTAAATGACAAATTTAGATCCCGGTTAGCCTCTCGATGCCATATTAGTGGGTAATTGTTACGGCTTTACCTTTTCATGTGCTACAAAAAAAAAAGTTCTTAATTGCTATTTCTCTCTTACTTTCCCTCTCTGTCCTGCTTGAGACATGTCTGTCGACCTAGTCCACAAATCTCAAAACACCATCATGAAAAGTCTCAATAAAAAACACACGATTAAACCCGGATTTCCAACTTCTAACGTAGACCCCCCACTGCCAAGTCTCCTTCTCTAACATTAGGGATCTACGTTCTAACCTTCCAGAGGTTGAAACCCAATTACAGGAGACTAAACCAGACATATTATTTCTAAGTGAAACTGGCATTGGACAGACCATTTCCCTAGATGAGTTCGTAATTAAAGGATACTCTAATTTAACTTCCAAATCTGACCCCCAAGATCGCTATGGGCATGGAATATGTTCCTATATAAAAGACGGCTTTCCATGTTGTAGGGACATCTCCAGAGAAGATCCTTACTTACCCTATATGTGCTTCCGTGTTGCACTAGCTCAAACTACTGCATTTATATTTGCTCACTATCGCCCCCCACAACAGCGGAGTTACTATCTTTAAAAGAATATCCAAGAAAATTGACCACGCCCTATCTGCTTATCCTTCAGCTAATATTCATGTATGTGGAGACTTCAATGTTCACAATGTGGAATGGTTAACTCACTCAAACAAGACCGATGATGAGGGGAGGTTCTGTCATGATTTCACCATTGGTTATGAACTCACTCAGATTGTTCATTAAACCACCCGTACTCCCGATACTGACGGCCCGTATGCAAGTCTCCTAGACCTCTTTCTCACAATTTGCCCTGAACTGTGTTCAGCTTCTGTTCTGTCTCCACTTGGATCTTCCGACCACTCAGGTGTATCAGTTAACATAAAAATGAAATGTAATAATTCCCTAGATGTACCTCTCCATCGTACAGTATATTGATACTCTATGGCTGACTGGGATAGCTTCCGCACATTTATACCAGATCTACGTCTGCGTTCCATGTTTAAAAAGGATGTGTCCTCTATAATATCAGACCTGACAGAATGGCTAATTGTAGGTATAGACCGTTTCATACCCTCGAAAAAGTTCCAGCAAAAACCTAACAGCTAGCCGTGGTTCTCTCCGGAATGTGCTGTTGCCATTACGCATAGAAATCCCTTTTTCCATTGCTTCCAACATAATAGATGTACTGAGACTAAAGCCGCTTCCAGAACTGCCAGCAACCACTGTAAAAAATTAATAAAGAACACAAGAGAGTTGTATGCTCAGTCCGTCAAGTCCAAAGTAGCTGAGCAGCGGCCTGGTTCCTACAAATTTTGGCAAATAGCAAACAGAATCCTGAATAGAAGCGTGTGCTCTATCCCAACTCTCATAAATTGACCTGAGGTAATCTCGTCAGCATCAGACAAAGCCAAACTCTTTGCCAAGAACTTTGCAGCTAATTCTAACCTTTGCGACCACGGCTGCCAACCTCCGATATTTCCTCCTGTATCAAAAACATGCTATGTGATATAAAAATATGTTTACGTGATGTTGCCAAGCTAATCAAAATCCTTGATTCCAGTAAAGCAACCGGCCCTGACGGTATTCCAATTATAGTACTCAAAAGACTTCAACCAGAACTTGCGCCCATCCTTACAAAACTGTTTAAATGTTGTCTTAAGGATAATTGCTTCCCGTCACACCGGAAAATCTCATCAGTATGCCCTGTATTTAAGAATTCAGATGATCGCTCATCTCCCTCACAGTACAGGCCAATAAGTCTCCTGAGTCATGAGTAAGTTGCTAGAATATGTATTAAATAGAGAAGTAATCAACCATCTTAGCAAAAATAACCTTCTTAGTGACACACAATATGGTTTCCGTTCTGCTAGATCTACAGCAGATATGCTTACAGTTATATCTCATAGGATTAGCGAATCTCTCGACGGGGGCTACATTTCTAGGGCAATTGCTCATGACATATCAAAGGACTTTGATAGAGCATGGCATAAACGTTTACTTTACAAGATCTCCAGCTACGGTATATCTGGAAATGTCTTCTCAATTATTAAATCATTTCTCTCTGATAGGTTCATAAGAGTAGTGGTTGATGGTCAGAAATCAGAAGCTCACAGTATTTATGCTGGAGTCCCTCAGGGGTCCATCCTGGACCCAACTCTCTTCCTGGCCTATATTAATGATCTTCCAAATCACATCCTTACATCATTCGTAGACATCTATGCTGATGACACTACTATCTACGGTAGCATATGTAAGACCGTAAATGATCAAGTTCTCTCTGATTCTCTCTCCCCTGATCTTGCGCAAGTGGTACAATGGGAAAAGAGGTGGCTTGTTACTTTTAATGCATATAAAACCAAGCTTTTATCTTTACATCATCAACGCTCTGATCCCAATCTGGCATTAATTGAAATGAATGGCTCTCGTCTTGGGGAAGCCTGGACTTGCCCTTTACTCCTGATCTTAAATGGAACACATACATTAAATCCGTTGCCAAGGCCGCTAGAAAAATGGTGGGATCCTTCTATCGATCCAGTACATATCTCACTGCTGATGCAATTCTCTATCTATATCAGAGCGAGGTACGTCCAAGGATGGAGTACTGTTGCCACATCTGGGCAGGAGCTGCTAGAAAGGACTTATCCTGCCTTGATAGAGTTCAAAATAGACTTCGTAGCTTAGTGGGGGATGTCCTTTTCTCTTTCCTGCAACCTCTTTCTCACAGAAGAGATGTTTCGAGTTTGTCTCTGCTGTATCGTTATTTTCATAGCAGGTGCTCAGCTGAGCCCCATTCGATGGTCCCCCCTTGCCAAACGTTCACAAGAAAACCCCGACTAGCAGAAAACATTATCACTAGTTTCCCCCACTCTTTATCTGTGCCTAAACCTAAGCGTAGATTCCATGAGAAAATCTTCTTTCTTAGAACTGCACACCTATGGAATTGTCTTCCGTTTTTCTGCTTTCCAGCTGACTACAATATGGTTGTCTTCAAGTCTAACGTAAAGTTTTTGATGAGCCGTTCCATATAAGTTAAAAACATTTACCGAATCTCCATTACTAACGGTTACTATATTGTCCAATTTCTACTATACACTCTTCAACCCTTATCCTCGAGTGACCTCTTAGCCTTGATAAGTGGTGATGCCTATGTAAAAAAAAATATTTTCTTTACGTCTCTATTTTTACTTTTTATTTTAATTTTACTTGGTGTCTAGAGAGTCTGTGCAGGGGTACGTTGTTCATATTGATTTTAATAAAGTTTAGTATAGTAATATATATACACGATTAATGTTCTAATAATATGTTGTTGGGGAATATACCTCTAAAATTTAAATAATGATAAAAAGCATATATAAATGGCCATAAGTCGTTAACTATTGTATCTTACCTACCTACCCTGCTTCCTACCCTTTATATATATATATATATATATATATATATATATATATATATATATATATATATATATATATATATATATAATATTACAACATAAACATTAGCAACTGTTTTTGACTTAGCGGTACTAATGTGTTATGCTTACGCAATCATCAGTGTAGGAAGTGATAATTACTGCGGCCGAGAAATTTGAACCCGGTCACAAAATCACACCCGATTAGCATTCTTCCTCATGGCCACAATGTCACGCCCGATTAGCATTCTTCCTCGTGGAATTGAGAAAAATGAAGTGCCTATAAATAAGAAGACAGTGGCCAAACACATTAAACAGTCAAAGCGTACATAACGACTGAATACAGGAAAATGCATGATATTATATATATATATATATATATATATATATATATATATATATATATATATATATATATATATATATATATATGGAGACAAGTGTTATTTAAAAGCATCGAATTCTGCTGATTCACTATTTTCTTTTTTACGTTCTCCAATCTCCGACTAATTTTTTTTTTTTTTTTTTTTTTTTTTTTGCGTTTTTCTCAAAATTGTTTAAGTTGGATCCATAAGTTTCTTTCGTGAGCACAATCACGTTGAGTCAACCAGTTCTCGCCAGATCACCGAAGTTAAGCAACCTTGAGCCTGGCCAGTACCAAATGGGTGACCATTTGGGAAGGCGAGACGTTGTATGTACCGCAAGGTAAAATACCAGGTCGGGAAACCGCGCGGTCTATCCTTCTCTCGAGAGCAGATGAGCCTCTCTTAAGCCGTGATAGGCAACTCATCTAGTGATAGCGTCACGATAAATAAAAAAAAACCTTGATTGTCCTGGCGAAGCATCAAGTATTCAGCTACCGACAAGATTTGAATTACAATACGAACTCGTGTCGTGAATTCAATCTTGGCTGCGGCCGCATGTTATATTACGTTTTATAAAATAATGACAAAAACAGCAACGCGTCTGTAAGAAAAGAGGTTTCAGAGAAGAAGAAAAGGTGGGAGCCATTGTTATAAACACTAGCAATAGGTACCTATTTTAAAGATTGACTAGTTGATATTTTAATGCCTATGGTTTGTAATATAGCATCAGGAAATATGCTTTAATGGATGCATCGTTTGTTCTTAAAATCATCATGTAGGTTTCTTAACTATCCAAAATATATTCTGTTTTAATCGATTAAAAAGTATCATTATAATCACTAAAAGCAGAATATCGAATATTATTGGGCAATTACTTTTTAAATTCGGATGTTATAACCAATCTAAACATAATGGGTACATATCAGCAGATATAATAATATAATATAATATGATATAATATAATATAATACTGGATCATTAAACTGTGTTACAAAATTACTGCATCCGGCATTAAATACAGCAAAAACTGTTGATAAATCATAAAATAAAACAAGCAAACCAAAATATGGCATTAAACTAAATAAATATAAGCGTTTTCGTTAAAAGATACTTTAAAAAATGAGTTTATATATGAAACTAGCCGAATGTCACTAGGTTTATTTCGAATAAAACAATTACGGAAACCAATAGAATAAAGTTGCATTTTTATTATTCACACTACTGTTGTTATCTCACGGATGCATCTTGTTGGTGTTATAAAAAGAGCCATGGCCTAACCTATAATGTACTAAGTAAAATTCAATTCTCAGTTACACGCTTCTAGAAGCTGAAGGTGCAATCTCCAATTCGGGGGCTATACTAAAAATACGAGGTTCCTTCAAAATGTTTTTACACTATTTTGTACGGGCATTTAAAATTGTCATAGACTCTTGAAAATTTAGTCTGTTATTTTTATACATCTTATGAGATGATTGACCAATTTTTAAGATTTCGGGTTCAAAGGAACATCTACAGCAGAAATTGAAATACACTATCCTAAAGCCTGCTATTACAGCTGTTGATTTTCACAAATGAAATCAGGACGTGAGGACACTTCAAAATAACAATATGCAATAAAATTCTGTTATAAACTTTGAAAATATGCCACAGAAATATATGGAATGCTTCAGATTGCTGTTGGACCATCTTGTATAAATCGTGCATTAGTGTTCAAATGGCATAAGAGATTCCACGGAAACAGGAAGTCTGTGAGGGGTGGTAAGAGGTGTGAGAGTAGTAAGGGAGTCAGAACATCAGAGTTGGTTGACCAAATAAAGAGTTTTATGGATAAGGACCGTTGCGTGTCTATAGAGACAATATGTGCACAGTTTAATGTCAGTGTTGGAACTGCACACACAAGTATTGGCGAAGATGCGGAAGTTTGTCCCAAACGTGCTCAGAGCAGATCAAGAAAAAAAAACATGTTGTCATGACCAGGATATGCATTAAGACAGTTCCTCGTCCTCCTTATAGTTCAGACAATTATGGGGATGAAAGACGCTATGACGAGGAGCATTGACATACTCACACAGGAGGACTTCCAGGAGGATTTCCAGAAGTTGTTGGAAGGGTACAACAAGTGCATTGCAGCTGGAGGAGATTACTTCGAAGGGGTCTAGAGTTTCATGTGTGTGCTATCAGTAACAGTGCATATACGAAAAAGTCTAGAAACTTATTTAAGGTACATCGTACACTTGCAATTACAGAACTTTTACTTGACCATGGCTAATGAAACAAAAGCATACATAGTTCCGGTCAAAATTCCGTTCGGAATTCTCAAAAGAAAGATTCCCAAGATAGAAACAATACACCTCTAAAAAAAGTCGAACGTTACATCAACGAAAATAATAACATATAAGATAAGACCGGTAGTCATAATAATCTAAATTATCCAAATTATCAACCATTATCGTAAAATTTCAGAAACCTAAAAATGCATTCGGTAAGAAACATGCGTTACATGTAACATTGGTTTGATATGTTGCGCAGAAAATCCATTGCTCCACTTGTAAGAACACAGCGGGCTACGCAATGATAAAAATTTTTGTTTCACCTTTTTTTAGCAATTTAAGCATACATTTACATCTACATTCCAACATTTGCAGCTCATCCTCAGTACTGTTGAATACAGATTTAGTTTCAACTGAATAATTGAAATGTTATTTACACAATTACATAATGTATTTAATACCGCAATAAAAATAATGACTGTAATTTAATATAGCAATGGGGATACGATAAATGATAAAAAATAAAGAGCTTACATTAAGTATTTACTTCATTCCTCCATGTACGTAAATGATGAATAATTAAAATTTTAAAATGTTCTTGTAAGTAGCATTACTTCAATACAGAAAACTTAGCTCTAACTGTACTTTAAACTTAGACATTATATTAAGGGAGATAATTATGGAATTTTAATTGAAAACAACGAAGAAAATTAATAACACTAGAAAATAACAAATAACAAAAATAATAATCAGCTGATCAACGATGATGTTCTTAAACTCCTGAAAAACACCAGAAAGAAGCACTAAACAATGAGAAGACTGAAGCTCCTATACATTATCATATAGAAGACGCATAAAAGAATGGATAAATATATGTGCGATATCACTAGTCATATACGCAGCAACTCTCATAAATTGCTCCAAAAGTACGAAAACAAATCTTGATAACAACAATAACATAATGACTATATACAACGCCCATATCGCCTACCAAGTAATGCTGAACTATTCTGTGTATGAAAATATATTGATAATTTAATTGACGATGAAATTGAAAACGTGGAGAAATGGTTGGTTGGCATATCAACCCTTTTCAGGTTATTTAATGCCGAATCTTGTGATTTTGAAGAACGATTTTTTTTTTAATATAGTATATGTGTTTTTTAAGTCGTAATCTATTTAACCCATAGTTGGGACCCTAACAGGTGCTACCACTCCGGGTCAGAGTGGACCTGGGAGCAATGGCAATTAAAGGGTGGCTCCACACTCCCTAAGGCCTGCAAGCTGGGGCCCTCACCATCGGATATAGTTTTAGGTCATATCCAGGACCGTGGAGAAATGCCTAAGACTAACTGCAAATGGTATGCTAATGTCTGAACAAAGATTAGATAAAATATATAAAAACCAAGATAAACAATCGATCAAATCATAAGTGAATGCAGCAAACTTGGTCAAAATGAATTAATAAAAATAGACATGACTACGTCAAAATTGTGATAATAACAGCATCATGATTAATAATACAACAAAGAGTTGAACCGAAACAAAAAAAAAGTTTTTATATTAAATGGGAAGAGAGGAAACTATGGCTGGCGTAGATGAAAGAAATTCATGATAAGGAAATAAGGAATGGATACTTAAGAGAAATATAATCGCGACTAGCATCTGAACAAATGGAATTAGAACAAACTGCACGATAGTCAAGATACAAAATAAATGAAAAATGTAGACAGTGTGTAAAAAGAGACGAACCGGCAAATTAGACCATGAGATGATGCAGCAAAGCAAATTCTTCCCTTTGCGATTTTCTTCCCCATACTTCCTCTTGTGACTGAAAACACATATACGACATATAAATATCTACACGTGAAGTTGCCAAGCTTATCAAAAAATATTGGTTCCAGTAAAGCAAATGGCCCCGAAAGCATTCTACTTTGTGCCCTAAAACTACAACTGGAACTAGCGGCCACTCTTACAAAAGTGTTTAAGCGTTGTCTTAAGTAGAAATGCTTTCTTACAGTCTGTCCCGTATTTAAAACATTCAGAGATTGGTCATCTCCCTCTCAGTAAAGACCGATCAGTCTCCTGTGCATCATGAGTAAGTTGCTTGACGAACAGTGAAATGGTCGAACACCTCAGCAAAAATAATCTTTTCTGTGGTATGCAATATGGTTTCCGTTCTGCGAGATTTACAGCTGATGTGCTAACTGCTATTGAATCTCTTGACGGGAACATCGTTTCTAGAACAATAGATCGAAAGTTTTTGATGTAGTATGGCATAAATGTCTGCTTCACAAAATCGCCACCTATGGAATAGCTGAAAATGTTCTTTCAATTATTAAATCCTTTCTTTATGATCGGCTTATAAGAGTAGTCGTTGGTGGACAGTAACCAGAAACTCATTATATTAATGGTTCTATCCTGGGCCCAACTCTTTTTCTGATCATCATAGATGATCTTCCGAATCACATTCATAAATTATTCGTAAACATTTATGCAAGCGACAGCACAATCTATGGCAAGACTTCAAAAGCTAACAATGACCAAAATCTTTCTGGTTCCATCTTTGTTGATCTTGAGCACGTTATGCAATGGGGTAAAAGGTGGCTGCTTAATTTTAATGCATCGAAAACCACGTTTTTTCCATTTCATCATAATCGCTGTGATCCCCTCACACCCTAGTTTAAATAAATGGTTCTCATCTTTGGGGGAAGCTCCATGTTTTTACATTCTTCTAGGACTGACCTTTACTTCTGATCTGTAATGAAATACATACATCAAATTAAGATCGTTTGAAAAATGGCTGGATCACTTTACCGCTCCATGAGGTGTCATGCTCATGCAATTTTATTTATGTATAAGGACCAGATTATCCTAAAATGGAGTACAGTCGCCACGTCTGAGCAGGTGCTGCTCGGCACGCCCTATCCTGCCTTGATAGAGTTAAAACTCGGCTTCCAAACCTAGTAGATGATGCCCTTTTCTTTTCCCTGCAACCTCGTTGCGAGCCTTTCTCTGCTCTATCGCTATTTTTATGGCAAATGCTCGACTGAACTCCAATCTATGATCCCCCCTTGCCAAACTTTCACAAAGAACACTAAACTAGCAACAACCACTGTATATTATTTCCTTTACTTTCTATATCTAAACGCAGATTCTATGAACAAAGCTTCTTTTCCAAAACTGCCTGCCTGTGGAACACTGTCTCGCTTTTCTGCTTCCCGGTTGAATACGACAACGATATCCTTCAAATCCAATGTAAACAAGTTCTTGTTCAGCCGTTTCTATATATAATCAAATTCTACCCAATTCACACCATTAACGATTACTTCACTAGCATCTTGCATTAATTAACCCTTATCCTGGAGTGGCCTTGATAAGTGGTGACTCCCAATTTAAAAAAACGGATATAAATAAATGAATAAAAAACAGGTATGACTAGTTTGAAAAGGCAGCCCATCTATAACAATGCACTGAAATATAGTTTAAACAAAATGAAAAATAATACACGTACAAACTAGAACTTCTACTGGAAAATTACAACCATATCTTCTGAAATGTCTAAATACAATCGCAATACTCAGCAAACAAGAATATAATGGTAAGTCGGCATGCAATAAAGCAGCTAAATAGTAAAGTCAGCCAACACACACAACGTGAAATCTAAGAAGAGTGGTAAAAATTAATGAAAAAACAACAATGATCTTAAATCTTATATATAAGCGTACAAACAATGCGATAGCTAACAAAATAAGAACACAAAGCTGGTATAATATTCGTAACACTTGGAACATTTTTCTAATTCCATTATTTATTTGTTAGACCCACATGGAAATGATGAGCGCCTATTAAGTGTGTTTCTGTCAAAAAGGGAAACAATTTAGTAATGAAGTAATAAATTAGGTACGATTATATATATATATATATATATATATATATATATACATATATATATATGTATATATATACATATATATATACACGCACACATAAATATATATGTGCACATATATATATATATATATATATATATATAGATAGAGAGAGAAAGAGAGAGCAATAGATAGATAGATAGATAGATAGATAGACCACCTATTTGACAGTTTTATAAGTTCCAAATCTCAGCGACTATTGATAGCTAAAGGATGACGACTCTTCGGAAGGGTAATGATTTGAATTGTGGTTGGCTATGTGATACTTTCCCTTAATGGCGCACATTAACGGGATCCTCCATCATGCAGAGCCAATCGTTGGCACTTTTTTACAGCCATAAAATGTTTCAATCATAGTCATTTGTTTTCCTAGTTTTACATATGAATTACAAACTAACTGGCTTTGATACAGGGGAGACTAAACTTGCTAATATGGTTTCAAATAATCTAAAATAGCTGCAAAGGGAGAATTGATTCCAAATATTTCTCATGCGTTATATCTCCCCTCTTTGGTTTTCGTACACAAAGTAAATTTCACAGTGTATAAGGAGTATTTGATACTGGAAATATTCATAATCGTACGGTATTTTCAAATGAGGGGAGATGTAACATATGAAATATTTGGAATCAAGTCTCCTCTTGCTCTTATTTCAAGTCATTTGAAAAGATAGCAGAATGTTTTAGTCTCCCTTGCATAACGGCCGGATGTCTTTTGGGATGCGCAGAAATATTTAACTAATAAATGTTTAAATTTCAACAGTATTTTTCGCGGTTGCCGGTAGCCGAATGGATTAGGTCCATGGCTTCTGTTTCCGGGTTCGAATCTATCGACTGGTGTTATTCGTGACACCCTGCACTGATAATTTCCGAAAGGATGAAACACTAGTGTCTGTAGGTATTTAGTAATTATGTGTGCCCTTTATATATATATATATATATATATATATATATATATATATATATATATATATATATATATATATATAAACTGACGTAATCAACGTTTATTTCCTTAAGGTTGTTTTTTTTTACATTTAAATTAATCACATAATATACATTTAAAAATATCCTTTAATGTAAAAAAGAAAATCCGTAACGTAACTCCACAGGAATCTGATCTCTTACGAAGTTTCTTACTAGTAATCTCATCTTCTTTCTTCGTGTGTTGTTTGATCTTCCGCCTTTAGTTTATAGCTATCGCTCTTTCTTACTCTTCTTTGTCCCTCTCTTAAACTCCACCTCTTTCTCTTGTCCTTCGTCACTATGTCAAGTATAACAACTGCGTCTTCATCTTACTTCTAAACTCCCAAATATACGCCCTAATACACGCTCTCTCTCTCTCTCTCCTTTAGAGAGTTGTATTTTTCTTACATTAAAAGCATATTCAGTGTAATTATTAGGGCTATGGCAACAGCATTTTCTTTTCATTGTTTTGACTCTCGAGTATATATACGACACAGACAAAATTATTCAATCGTGAACCACATCACACTACATAAAAACATATAAGATATCAATGGATATATTCCTGAGAATCAAAACAAGGAAAAGAATATGCTATAATATGCTAGTAATGATTGTATCCTCAAGAGGTAATTTTCTAAGTCGCGAGGTAGTTAAATTTTCTACAAGCAACGCTGGTCAGACATTTTAAAATATTATTTGTCATCAGACCATTTTAATAGTATATTTCAATGTCTTGAATCCGAAACAAATGATTCGGCCGTTTTTTTTTTTGTTTTTTTTTTTTCGTTTCCGCTTGCATAATTTCTCTCATATGATTATTTTTAAAAGGAATAATTTTGAAATGAATTGACTAAAGCGAAAATATCTAAACTTGTAAATTTCAAAACGTTTACACACGGCATTTGTTTTCTTTTCAATCCAAAATGTATTTTTAAACATACGATTGGTTTGGTGGCATGATGATGGGCGTACTCTCTTTTTTGCAATTTTCTTTTTTTTTCTTTGAACTAATGAAAAACTATCACCTGCTTATTCAGAAACTCCAACCGAGAGGTATTTTTAAAATACTTCCAAACAACTTTTTTTATGACTTGATTTGATGGTTTATTTTACCAGCATATCAACCCTTTTGTATTTCCTTACGCTGAAGTGATTTGTAGATTTAATTTGTTTATTGCTTGATCCGCATTTTTTTTTTTTTAGATCTTAGCGTGATTATTGCAATTTGTTAGTTGTATGCGTTGCGATAAAAGAGTGTTTTCTTTTTCTGTTTGTATTTTATGGTGTATATATTTTTTATGTTAAGAACTATAGGCGGGTTTTGGTTCAACTTTGTGGAAGAGGTATTTTAAACTGTTTTCCTAGTAATGTTTTTACGAATTGACTGTGTATTTTTGCAATTAATTAGGATATGTTTCCGATATACGATTCTGAACATGGAATGCAGAGTGGAGTTTCTTTGCCCTTTAGTAAATACTAAACTGGGTGTCCGGCGTGGTGGAGGGTGTTGTTGAGCAAAAAAAATGTGGTGGTAAGCAGACAGGCTCGAACCACTAACGCGACGGAGGAAAAGAACGTGAAGAAAAAAAACGTGACGTCTTTGCTGTTGTGCCCATCGCGAAGCCGGAAGTGACGAATGTTTAAATTAAGGCTAGCCAATCGAAAAGAGAGGATGACTTTCGAAAATATCGGCGAAAAAAAAGCTACCTCTCCCCGTAGAAAGTGCCCAGTTGAGAGTGAGAGAATTAATGTTTTTAGCCAATTTTTCGATATTTGTCGTCCGGAGGGCCGATGTTCAAGACGATACCGATCTCGTGAAAATCCGCTGCTTCTATCGAAATTTTTAGGCAGTCAAACAAACATACATACATACTCACATACATACATTCATACACACATACATACATACATACATTAAAACAGACAGGTGAGCTTAATATTATAGATTAGTGTATGATAGCAGAGTGTTCTACTTCGAGTCTTACTTTTACTAATTATTCCCCTCTTGCCATCATTTCATTAGAAATTTGGTCTTCCTTTTATTTTTCTTTAAAGTTAGGCTAAATTTGATAGGGTTTGTTGTTTTTTTGCAGGGGTTTTATGACTTTTTCCATTTAGATATGACATACTTATTGATTAGGGGTGTGTAGTCGATATAGAGCAGGTCTATATTACTAATGTTCATTTTTACTGAAATTTTTGCAGAGCAATTCTTTCAGTATATCTTTGGTTTGATAGGAATATTCGCCACATAGTTTGTGAACTTGCTTACTGCTATGATTATTAAATTAATAGCGATCTTCGTTAGATTCCAGGGGTTTTGTCATGTCGTACATAAGACCTTGGTATTTTGTTATCTTCTACGTGCCAGGTCTGTTTGAGTGTCGCCTTCATACAGCGAGAAAGCATCTGCGATTGTACGTGATGTCTTACATTTTGGTGGAAGCTAGACGTATCGAAAGGAAGACTATCGATGTATTACTTTTACAGCTTTTGTTAAACGCAATCGAAAACTTTAAAAATTGCAAGAAAAAAAGAAAAGAACACGGTATGATTTATGCTAAAACTGGATTTTATTCAAAATTGATTACAAAAAAGAAGAATTAATTCAAACAAGTGAAGTCGTGAGTTGCGGTTGCATTATTGTCAATAAACATTAGGTTTTCTCCTGAATTTCGGGAGTAAAATCCGTTTTATTGCTTTGACTGTTAACAATCTGAGATTAGTGTATTCATTTTTTTTTGCGGACTGTTATTCTCATCTTAATAGTTGTTTTTGTTTCACCACGTTTCGACCATCGTACGCCATAATCACGTTGACACACCAGTTCTTGTTAGATCATCGAAGTTAAGCACCGTCAAACTTGGCCAATACCAGAAAGATGACCATTTGGGAAGGCTATGCACTGTAATGTACCGCGAGGTAAAATAAAATCACAGGTTGGGAAACTGGCGATGTCTATCATTCTCCTGGGGAAAAATGGGCCTCTCGTAAGCCGTGTATACAACACATCTAGTGATGGCGTCACGATGAAAAATACCCTTGATAGCCCTAGCGAGACGTCAAGAATTCAATATCGGTTACGGCCACATGTTACGTTTCGTTCGACTAATTAATCAGCTGGCCTGCTTTGGGTAAGATTGAAACCGCTATCTGGAGACAATACTAACCTGGAACCCTAAAGACTGAACGCGTCTATCCACTTCAGAGCCCGTGGCGCAGTGAATAGATACGTTGAGCATCTACGATTTAAGGTGATCATTGTTAGAAGATAACGGTTTCAATTCTACCCAAAGGAGGCCAGAGGATTAGTTGGCCAAATATGGCGAGATAAAAACTATAGAAGGCAGTAATTACTGGAGATACAGTTACAATACTTCACATTCTTATTCCGTCCACCTGAGGAAGGTCGGAGGATGAGTTAGCCAAAACGTGGTAAAACAACAACTATAAAAATAAAGATAACAGTACGTAAAAAATGAATACAGAGATCATGAAACCTCATCTCAAAAGGATTCCAAAAATAAAAATTATATATAAACCTAAGATTATTTTTTCTTTTACGAAGTTATTTAAAAGGAAACATACAAAGTCAAGCAAACCGATTATATTTTTTTAATTACAACATCGGCTTGTTTGTATTGTTTAACTTGTTATTATGTACTCTACATTTAATTAGGTGGGTCTTAATTATTTGCCTATTCACGAGAGCAGAGTTTGATGTAAAGTCGTTTTTTTTTTAACGTTGTGAAACTCTGCATCCGAAAATGGGATTGGTCTCTGTTTTGAATAAAACAATAAATAAATTGTCTCGATGTAAAAGGATTGAGCCTACATTGATCAATAAAATGAAAAGAAAAAAAAAGATGGCGAAATGTAAGAAAAATACTTTACTTTAAATTATTTATTCGTGGAGACGTATAAAAAGATAATTGAAATTTAAAAACCAGTTATAAGTTAAGGAAACAAATAATAACAAACAGTAATTAAGTGAACAAACAAATTAAGAACAAACGATAAATCTTCTTCTCTTCTCTTCTTTTCTATCTATCTTCTTTTCTATCTTCTCTTCTCTTCTTCTTCTATCTTCTTCTCTATATAAATAAAATGAACTCATTTTTCCCGTCTGATTTTGACATTAATAGGATTAAAAATCAAGATATTTCATGCAAATATAATATGCACAAACGGCAGAACAATATCTGAGGTGTGTTATAGGCTTATTATTTCTCAAATTCCTCGATAATCTTAGATTTCTATACTTTTTCTGCTGAGAAGTCACGGCCAAAATCGGTTAAGATCAATGGAAGTGGTAAAATATTTTCTCTCTAATAAATTCTTCCTCCCCCTGTCACCACTTAACACCGTTTGGGGATCGTTCACAAGGAACAGTTGAGAGGAGAACACCGGTTTGGCTTCGTAGTTCTTTCATGTGAAGTTATTTAAAATCACTAAACTAAGCTGCAGTGCTCTGTGGCGTAGTGGTTAGCGTGCTGGACAATTCACGTTATATTTTCACGTTCGCGCCGACCTACCGTAGTCGTTTTTTTTTTTTTTTTCCTAAGCAACTGGAATGGACTTTTCTTGGTGGCCGAACTGTTAACGTTGCAGATGTTTTTTTTGTTGTTTTTTTCACACTTTATTTTCCTACTTTTACTCATGACTCCGGGTTTGATCCTTCCTACTTACCTACCATAACATTTTTTAAAACTCCCCCCCGTCCCGGAAACAAACACTCGGGTAACGCCGGGTACCCCCGCTAGTAATTAAATAAAATGAAAACGATAAAAAACAATTAATGAATTTTTAAGTGTGCTAAAAGTTGAAAACTATTTGAATGTGATTATATCAACAACGTTATTTTATCGCTCATTTCGCTTTTAAATATTTAAAGTGTATTTCTTGTTAGGAGATAAAATTCCTTTTTTTAAGTATCCAGAATGTTTGAAAATATTTCTAGCACGAAGTATATTTGAATTGTGCTAGAATTTCAGACACACAAAGAATATTTTGGCACAAATATAAAATTCGAACATTTTTTTGTACACTGTGAACAACAAGTTTTCATGGAATTCGAAACAATAATATTTGATTTCAACAAAATTCTTTAAAAAATGGTGTTTGCATGTGTACATAAAAGTTTCTAGTTTATATACGTTATAAAATAAATTAAAAGTGTGGGCCTGGTATTACTATACACATAGATTCGAGAAAGTTGTCAAAAAACAAATATATAACAAATAAATGTTATCAACCGCAAGATAAATTACTTTTCTACCTAACTGGATAATGTTTTAGTGTTTTTATTTCATGTAACATGTTTATTCAGCTTGTAAAACATAGTGTTTACCGATGTATTTGAAAATTCTAAATGGCGCCGAATTCTCTGTAAACACGATAAGTTAGGGAAAATGAGTTTAAACTAAAAAAAAATAAATAAAATACTGTTAAAAACTCGCTCACTATATGTTATCGTAACATAGGCTCACATATATTCGGTGGGGGTTTAACAATATTTTGCATATTGTTTTTAGTGTTAACTCATTTTCCTAAACTTACCGTGTTTAACAGAGAGTCTCCCGCCATTTTCAAGTTTCAGATAGATCGGTAAACATTGTATGTTCTTCGAGCCGAATAAACATGTTACACTAAATAAAAACAATAAAAAATTATCCAGTAAGGTAGAAAAGTAACTTATCTTGCCTTTGATAAAATCTATTTGTTATGCATTTGCTTTGGGACAACTTTTTTGAATCTATGTGTTTTTGAAGCCGAAGTTTGTATCGGGACAAGCAAAATATTTTACGTTACACAGATTCTTATTGTGTCAAATATTTCGCGCTTGAAGAGAAGCAAGCGGGTATTAGTTTATTTATTTTATAATTTCCTATCAAGAGAAGTTTGTCATCTATCTTAGATTTTAGTGTAAACGCGTTTTTTTCTTGGGTTTTTTTTACGTAGTTTTTTCAAATATTTTCCACATACATCGACATATGTCGATAGTTATGTGTAACCGTCCTATTAGAACAGTTTTGTTTATGCGTGTAGCATCATTCATTGTGACGTCAGCAAAAGAACGACACTCAGTGAAACGACCTTCCCTTTACAAAGACCAGTTTAGACAGCGTCATCAAAGACACTGACTTCAGTTAAGATTATTACTGCCCTTTTGTCTGTCTGTCAGTCTGTCTGTCAATCTGTCTGTATGTCTGTCTGCTCTCTCTCTCTCTCTCTCTCTCTCTCTCTCTCTCTCTCTCTCTCTCTTTCTTTCTCTCTATTTTGTTCCATATCACTATGTCAGGATTAACAACTGCATCTTGATCTTATACTTCAAAGTCTAAAAGTATACACCAT
>NC_136489.1:107917597-107925097 GCF_053919585.1 Euprymna scolopes | reverse complement strand
ATAAAGAAAACTATTTTAATGATTAGACTGGTGTTATTAATTGTTTGTTTAGATAGAATGGTTTTAATTGTACTATTTAGAACTATTATAAAAATGTATTTATTTAATTTATTTTTGTTATAATTAATATTCAATGTATTTTCAATTATTATTAGCTGACAACAATTGCGTCTAAAACCGGAAGTAGGCTTATTTATTTAAGCTAATATATGTATTTCACCTTTAAGCTGTGAGAGTTACTTATAGTTAGGTTTCAATAAGTCAAGATGGATCTGTTTTATGCTTCCCTAAATACTACATGTGGTCACACTCTGTAACAAATTAGGATAATCAAAGTATCTTTAATAGTATGCGACTACTCTTTCCGCACACATCTACACATACATAAATGTATACATAATGAGGAGAAACCAGATTAATCAAAAAGAATTTCAAAAACTATCTGGCGAATCTACTCAGTGAACCAAGTTCAAAAGAAATACAAAGAATAGCATTTAAAAGGATGGTTAGAATCTTAAAAAACGATCTCTCGGTTGGAGTAACTACACTAATAGGAAAATGTTTTGGCATCCGGTATAATGCCCCATCCCCAGGAAATACAAAGTGATAAGAAAATTAAAACAAGAGAGACATATGCGTGCTTCTAGGTTGGTTTGTTTATTGTCCGTTTGTTTATTTCTCAATCCTTGTTTTTAGAATAGTTCCTATTAAGTATAATTTTATTTTTATAAAAGTATGCAGAAAATTATCATGGTGTCTACGCCCATACTTGACTCCATAAAAAAGAAATATGCTTAGGTTTGGTCAAGAGTGTCAGCTCTTCTTGACTTTCGGTTTCTGCTGACAAATAGGTTGGCCTACTAGACAGGGACAAGAAGACAAGAGCGCCGTTCTTAATATAGGAAAACACACGTTATTTGAGAGAAAGATAATATTTTATCAAAAGTGATTACATTTTATGATCGTTGCCCCGGGTGTAGATAAGAAACCGGAAGTAAAAAGGAGCAGACAATATTGTCTATAACGAGATATTTTATTTTTATTCATCATTTGAATATTGTAGAATTCTTATTTTTCAAATTACGTATAAAATGTTAGAACCAGTTCGAGTTTAAAGTGTCATAGAAGTGCATA
Organism: Euprymna scolopes; assembly: GCF_053919585.1. Classification (NCBI taxonomy): domain Eukaryota; kingdom Metazoa; phylum Mollusca; class Cephalopoda; order Sepiida; family Sepiolidae; genus Euprymna; species Euprymna scolopes. Next base: position 107,923,963 of record NC_136489.1, on the reverse strand, counting down.
GATGCTTTCATTGAAGCCCGTAAAATGCCAGGAGCAAGTTAGACTCCAGGAATTTAATCAATTTTAATTCATGCCACAATAAGATACTCATTAAGTACTAAAAACTGAAAACTGAAAATCATAAAATGTATAGGAATCATATTTAAAAAAAAAATGTAACATGATGTTGTTTTTTGGGGGTGGTTGGGACTGCTTGAACGTAACGAAGGCAGTTCATCTAAGAAAATAAAAACTTTGACCAAAAAGACCTCCCACTCCCCTCTCTCCCTCTCTCTATAATGATGGTCCTCCTAACCGGGCTTTTACTGTCAGAGCTAACGAGCTAGATAAGTCTTCTGGATTGCGTTAAGGCAACCTATGTTTTAAAAGAGCTCAAATCTATTGTTTATAAACCAAAAGTTTATTACGAACCAATCTTCTCAATCTGTGTACCATTTGACTTTCAGTACATCACTTCAAAAGTGAATTGCGTGCTGTGCACGCACAATTCCACAATAAAGAAAGTCACGTACAAGTGCCTTTTAGAGTTGCCCCCCTCTCTCTCTCTCTCTCTCTCTCTCTCTCTCTCTCTCTCTCTCTCTTTGTGTATTCTGTGCTTGATACACGAGAGCTCAAAATCTGAAAAATCGCTGAAGGGAAGTCATACTTGAAACAGCGTAGACAGCCACCATGTTGTTGTTTAATCCTATACAACAACGTGTCTTTTTGTTGGCATAAACGCAGATGTATATGCAAAACAACCTGGCCTGTTTATCCTTTATGTCACAGCGCAATGCCCCGTCACGCTTGCTAGGCTCGAATTTGGACTTCCTACTTGCTTGCATAGTTCAGTAAACTGAAAATATCAAGTTTAAAACGTGAGATCCAATATATCCGTTTTCTAAGCTCGTGTTCATATTTTTGGGGCAAAAGCATGTTAAATGCTGATATTTATTTTAAAAATATATAATTGGTGATTTGCCAGAACATTTGACATTCATAAAAAAATAGTTGGTGATTTTCCAGTATATTTGACACTTATTAAAAAAATAGTTATTTTCTAGAACATTTGATATTTATTAAAAAAAAAAGTAGTTGGTGATTTTCAATAATATTTGACATTTATTGAAAAAATAGTTGGTGATTTTCCAGGACATTTGACATTTATTAAAAATAGTTGGTGGTTTTTCAAAACATTTGACATTTATTTGAAATAGTTTGTGATTTTTCAGAACATTTAACATTTATTTAAAATAGCTGGTGATTTTCAAGAATATTTGACATTTATTTAAAACAGTTGGTGATTTTTCAGAACATTTAACATTTATTTAAAATAGTTGTTGATTTTTCAGAACATTTGACATTTATTAAAAAATAGTTGGTGATTTTCAAGAACATTTAACATTTATTAAAAAAAGAGTTGGTAAGTTTGCAAAACATTTGACATTTATTTAAAATAGTTGGTGATTTTTCAGAAAATTTACCATTTATTAAAAAATAGTTAGTGAGTTTCAAGAACATTTGACATTTATTAAAAAATAGTTGGTGATTTTCCAGAACATTTGACATTTATTTAAAATAGTTGGTGATTTTTAAGAAAATTTACCATTTATTAAAAAATAGTTAGTGAGTTTCCAAAACATTTGACATTTATTTAAAAAAATAGCTGGTAATTTTCCAGAACATTTGACATTTATTAAAAATAGTCGGTGATTTTTCAGAACATTTAACATTTATTAAAAAATAGTTAGTGAGTTTCAAGAACATTTGACATTTATTAAAAAATAGTTGGTGAGTTTCGAAAATATTTGACATTTATTTAAAAAATACTTGCTGATTTTCCAGAATATTTGACATTTATTAAAAATAGTTGGTGATTTTCCAGAATACTTGACATTTATTTAAAATAGTTGGTGATTTTCCAGAATATTTGACATTTATTAAAAACAGTTGGTGATTTTCCAGAATATTTGACATTTATTTAAAATAGTTGGTGATTTTCCAGAATATTTGACATTTATTAAAAATAGTTGGTGATTTTCCAGAATATTTGACATTTATTAAAAACAGTTGGTGATTTTCCAGAATACTTGACATTTATTAAAAATAGTTGGTGATTTTCCAGAATATTTGACATTTATTAAAAATAGTTGGTGATTTTCCAGAATATTTGACATTTATTTAAAATAGTTGGTGCTTTTCCAGAATATTTGACATTTATTAAAAATAGTTGGTGATTTTCTAGAATACTTGACATTTATTTAAAATAGTTGGTGCTTTTCCAGAATATTTGACATTTATTAAAAACAGTTGGTGATTTTCCAGAATATTTGACATTTATTTAAAATAGTTGGTGATTTTCCAGAATATTTGACATTTATTAAAAATAGTTGGTGATTTTCCAGAATATTTGACATTTATTAAAAACAGTTGGTGATTTTCCAGAAAACTTGACATTTATTTAAAATAGTTGGTGATTTTCCAGAATATTTGGCATTTATTAAAAATAGTTGGTGATTTTCCAGAATACTTGACATTTATTTAAAATAGTTGGTGATTTTCCAGAATATTTGACATTTATTAAAAATAGTTGGTGATTTTCCAGAATATTTGACATTTATTAAAAATACTGGTGCTTTTTTCAGGACAGTTAAGAACGCACTAAAAGTGAAAACAAAATATACAAAAATAAATGTTACCATTCTGCCTGCCTGAAAAGTTTTTTTTGTATATTTTTACATATTTTAATATGTATTTTAACGTGTATTTTTAACATATTTTAACGTGTATTTTTAACATATGTTTACGTGTATTTCTTAACATATTTATACGTGTATTTTTTAACATATTTTAACGCGTATTCTTAACATATTTTAACGTGTATTCTTAACCTATTTTAACGTTTATTTTTAACATATTTTAACGTGTATTTTTAACATATATTAACGTGTATTTCTTTAAATATTTTAGCATTTATTTTTAGCACATGTTAACGTGTGTTTTTAACACATTTTAACGTGCATTCTTAACATATTTTAACGCGTATTCTTAACATATTTTAACGTATATTTTTTAACATATTTTAAGTGTATTGTTAACACATTTTAAGTGTATTTTTAACATATTTTAACATGCATTTTTTACTAGAATGTGAAGGAAGTGTAAATGCTGTCGGGTTAGAACGACAAATAAAATTGTGGCATCAGTCGTTTTTTTAATTGATCAAAAATCGGAAATTAGACAAAATTCTGAAATAAATACATTCAATAAATATCATGAATCGTGCGAAAATATCACGTTCTATTATTGGTTTGTTAAATTTTCGGTCTGGAGTTATTACCGAGACTCGATATGACCCGAATGAGACCAACATCATAACCACAAAAGCGAGTGCGATAATAATAATAATAAAAAAAAAAACATGCATAATAGCTTCGGAAAACGTAGCACCACTGTGAAGGTGTTATATGCACAGCATTGGAGTTTGCATATGACACAAAATTGAAGACGGGGACGTAACTACCAATGAAAAAGAGTTACATACAAATCTGTGATGACGCGTTTGACATTATTTTATTGTCATCAAATTTTATACTTTTTTGAACAGAAGACGGGTTGGGTTTCAATCGGATATACATACCACCGATAACATTTTATGCGTCAAATAATTGTTTACCAACACTGACTACAGAACTAACTTTAATGCCAAATAGACACAATCGTCGGGTGGCCTCGATATCTTTGTATAAGTGTTTTTCAGAGATTTTGACATGAAGATACTTCTAATTAAACCAAATAATAAAACAAAATGTTGGCTGTTCCATCAAGCCATTCCGTACGTTCATCGGTTGCGACCCGCGTAACTCTCTAATAATAGAAGGTTTCTTTTAATATAAAAAAGAAGATAAAAAGCCGTAGGCAATGAAGAAATAAGATAAAAATATGAATAAAAACCAATGTAAATACTGGCGCCCACGATATAACTGACCCCGTTTATACACTAGGTTGGAAAACGCAAACAATGGTATAAACCTTCCTATCTCAAGAACTAGCACTGCATTCATGACAGACGCCTACCATAGTTAGCTATCAAATTTTGAAGAAAGAATCCTAGCTTCCTACCTCCGTCATTGGAGCAACCGAAAAAATTACGAAGATAAGAGTATTCAAAGCATGCTCATGGTATGGTGCTTAACCTTAGGCAACGCTGGCTGTCAATTTTTTAACAGCTATTTCTCTATTACAAACAACTGCGACAATGGTGTCTTCAAAGACAATGGAATGCTTCTTTGCCCTAATTGCATTAACCAATGTATGAACCACCTGCTTGAAACACATGTTTGAATGTTTGTATTGTTTTTTGATAAACAAATTCTTTTTCAAAGACCCTAGACTTGATTTTATGTGATGTAAAATAAAATTCACACCCATCGTAGGCGTGTGTAAAAATATCATCGAGGCCCAAGGGTTAAAAAAAAAGATGCTGCTGTATTGCTACCCCTACTCGTTTGATAAGTCAAACAAACATCACATGGCATTCTGTGTGAGAAAATTAAAAAACTACGGTTTTTTTCTCCTAAAGTACAATTATAAAATGGAGTATCTCCAATCGTCAAAAAATCTAGACTTATTCTAATATATGCGGAAACTTATATGAGGGCTTGGTCAAGATCGAAGGGCAGTTTGTCATCACTAATCTTGGGGCCCAGAGCCCGGAGACAATGTTTCGCCCCGACTGCTCACTTTAGCCCCTTACTCATACTCGAGAAAATCCTGTATCTCTTTAAAAGCCACCATTCGCACATGTACCTAACGGTGAACCCACTACTGATCTCTTTATTAGACAACATCCAAAAAAAGAATCTCCAATCATATAGGTCCCACATTATCAACCAATCTTTAACCTCTATCACATCGCCGCAATGTCACATCCTTGCGACTATTTTACAACAACTTTAATAGAATGTCCTCTGATGAACTCATGATATTTGAACTCCGTCAATGCCCATAGACTCGACAGAACCCGTCCAGCAGCAAAATCCCACACCTGCAGTGTTGAGATCTCTAGACGCCGGACAGTCCTATACTCTAATAATTTCTTCCTGCGAACTGCTAGAATTTTGAATTCCCTACCGATTCTCTTGCTTCTTTGTCCGTAATAACACGGGAAAGTTTAATATAATGCGAACGGACCTCACACGGTTTCTTCTAGGCATGGTCCCAATTTGTCTTAGTTCAAACTATTAGTAAGAAAAAAAAAATCTATACGCAATCATTCTCCCAGGTCTATATATATATTTTTTTTACGTTTGTGAGAATATATGTGTATATTACATGGATGTTTCTTTTTGTTATTTTTTTTTTTTTGTAATCCGAAAAAGAAAATTAAAACCAACAACCCTATATCTAAATATTTAACGGTTTTTAAAATAACGGAATTTGTAATTGTATGGGAAAGTTGAACAGAATCAGTTATTTTTATCGGAATCGGAAAAATATTGTAAGCGTCCCATCAGTAATATATATATATATATATATAAAGAGAGAGAGAGAAAGAGAGAGAGAGAGAGAGTGCGTGTGTGTGTGTGCGTGTGTGCGTGTGTGTGTGTGTGTGTGTGTGTGTGTGTGTGTGCCTGGTTCACCAGCTGATGTCATAATACTGGTGCCCAGAAAACTCGTCCGGGGCAAACTCGTCTCCGGAAAACTCGTACCTGGAAAACTGGTACCCAAAAAACTCTCCCCTTTTTACTAGGTAGGAAAACTGGTCCCTTATTGCATAAACATCGATTGAAAACACATTTTATTACCGTTCTTGAAGGAGATATTGTTGTTTAAAGAGACTATGCACCCCCATAATATTTTTAAAAAAATATTTTTAACTCTTGCTTGAAAAAAATAAACTTGATCACGGAGTTAAGATGCGAAAACCGAAACCAAATATTTATTAAAAATATACTCTAGTTTTAACACTTTTTGTGTCATTACGAAACAAAAATAAAGAAAGAAAACACGTATTATCAAAGAAAGCAATTATTTTATTTAGAAGAATTAATTCAGTTTAAATAATTACTGTGTTATTACAAAACAACAAAAAAGAAAACACGGTCTTATGTAATTTTGGCACCGCGCTGAAATAATAACGTTATTATTTTGAAAGCCATTCTTTACATCGGGAGGGGAGGGTATCGTTTAAAAGTTATTTCGGGGGCACTTGTGCAGTACTTAAAAAATATACACATTTATTTTCTTTTGGAGGTGAAGAAGGCTCGTTTTTAAACTATATCTACCTCAGTATTTTCTTTAATTTTCGGACAATTTTTGTTAAAAATTATTTACTACGTAATGCCGAGTGCGACATTACTTGTTATTTCTTTTTAATTAAATAAA
>NC_136489.1:107870097-107910097 GCF_053919585.1 Euprymna scolopes | reverse complement strand
CATATAAATATACATATACATATATAAGTAAATATATACATGTATATACACATATACATATATTACATATACATGTATATATATATACATATACATATATATACATATACATATACATACATATATACACATATATATAAAACATACATGCATATATCCATATAAGTACATATATATACATACATATATATACATACATATATATATAAATACATATATATATACATATATATACATACATATATATAAATACATATATATATAAATACAAATATATAAATACATATATATATATACATATATATATACATATATATATACATATATATATATATATATATATATATATATATATATATATATATACTTGCAGAACTACCCGTCGTTGACTGGGTTCAAAACAGCCTACAGAAAATGGACTCTAATTTATGAAAGTATGATAGGTCATGAAAAGGAAGGGTTGTAAATTTGGTTTGAATTTGGGGGTATCAAAACCAAAGCAAAATTTGATCTAGTAAAAATAAAATAGATGAACCCCATAATGTTTTATACCATACCTGTTTACACTGTAACACATATCACAATATTCTGTGGATCTATATTAAAAAACCTTATTAATCTTTGTGACATATTTCCATTCTATGGAGGTCAAGCGCGAACGAACACCCCATACTTTTATTATACCATATTTCTTCAAACTGAAATATGATTATATAAGTATACTTACGCAGATAGATATGAAAGTCTTTATTAAAGTTTGTGCCTATTTCCATTCTATGGAGGCCAGGCGTGAACACAGACCCCGCAATTTTATTATACCATCCCTATTTAAGTTAAAACATACTTATCAAAGTATTCTTTTGTACATCTGTATCAAAAACACTTGTAAACGCTTTTTTTTTAATTTTTACATTTTTTATTTCCATACTTTGTGGACCAGGCACGAACGCAGACCCCACAATTTAAATGAACCACCGTTCTGCCAGATCAAACATACCTATTCCTGTCTCGATACATCTTCTCTCATTATATTTAATCAGTTTTTTTTTTAAATAGTCAACCATATATATGAGTCTATTCGTGACTAGACACACACACACGCAGACATTCAGCTTTATATTATATTATATTATATATATATATATATATATATATATATATATATATATATATGAACCAAAAGTTATTGGCCCGTTGCTGTTTACAAACTCCGTCTACATTTCTGTTCTTTTTTTTTTTTTATTATTGTTTTATTTCCAAGGAGGCGATACTTCGTGTGATGAATTGCAACTTGTAAAGGTAGTTACAGTAGTTCTTATATTGAAAATACTACTACAAGTAGTATTAGTAGTGGGTGCATTAATAGTGGTGCTCGTTTCTTAGCAAACTACGATATCTGGCCTTGATTTCATTGCGTTTATTTTACAACGTAGACTCTTACAAATTCCGACCACCCCTTCCCATTTTTACTTTTGTTGTTGTTGTTGTTGTTGTGTTTTTTTTTTGTTTTTGTTTTTTTAGATTTTAAAGCGATTTTTTTTTTAATTCTATCTCGCCTCGCTATTTTAGGAAAACCCACCTATCACTCCTACCGCATCTAACGTCTTTGTCAACTTGCGTCTTTGTCATCTTCCGTTGGTTTAAGGTGTTGCTTTTATTTGTTAAATATAAATTTGATTGTACTTCCCGATCTGACTTTGACATGAAAAAGGACACTTTTTTCTTGGTATTTATTTCATTCCACAATAAAGCAAAAATGACACAATGTCGTTTTTTGAGGGGAGCAGCTCCCCCAAAAGGAGCTCTTTGGAAGTAGGCAAAAATCAAAAGTGTAGCATCAGAAAGTTTTTTTTTTTTTTTTTTAATATTTTGACAGACGAGTGTTAACATAAGAACACCTACATTAATAGAGAAACTTTTCGCCTGACGAGATCTTAGTTATTATTAACTAAAAATCGAAAACTTCTCATACAAGTGTAGCGTAAGATGAACGTTACTAGATGAATAAATGTTGTAATAAATAGCTCTGTTTACCATTGAGTGTGTGTGTGTGTGTGTGTGTAGTGGCCTGGCAAGGCCACAGAGGAGACAACCGAAGCAGCAAAACTGAAGCTGCCTGCCAGGACACTATATATACAAATGTATGCAAATGTGGGCATATTATATATGTTTGAAAATATAGGTTCTGTTTCTTTTATTAAGAATCACAAAATTTTAACCATAGAATAGTATTATAATCTTCAAAAATTCTGCAAATCTTCATATGGTCTCGTTCTATGGAACCAATCATATGAGCATTTCAATATTCAATTTGGCTACCAGTATATATATATATATATATATATATATATATATATATATATATATATATATAGAGAGAGAGAGAGAGAGAGAGAGAGAGAGAGAGAAAGATATGCATACCACCTTTTTGGGGCAATGTTTTAAGTTCAAAATCTAAACTCCTATTTATCAGAATTTAACAATTGACGGCTCGTTAGGTAATGTCCTGAATTTAGTGGACTATGTGAAATTTGGTCTTAAGGTCGCTCATTAAGGGGATCATCCATGATCGTGGCCATATTTTTGACACTTTCTTACAGCCATAAAATGTTTCAGTAAAGGTGCAGTACTGCAGCACTGCAGTATATTTCCACCCTCCAAAAATCCTTTAAAATTACAGTTTTAACAGGTTTTAAGGGATGCTAAAAACGAAAATAACGTTTAAAATTGCAGGAAACAAGTAGTTCCCAAGATAAGGAGAAATTATAGTTTCAAAAATGTAGGAGGTCACTTTTATATATTGATTCAACGTAAGATGAGCACCCATTTTATGCCCACTTTTATTTGTGGGGTTCTGTTTTTTTTGGGGGGGGCATTGTAATCTGGAAGATCAACGCAAAACCTTAAAAAATAGTTATATATAATATATATATATATATATATATATATATACATATATATGTATACACACACACACACACACACACACACACGCACATACACACACAGGTATGTAATCTATTAGCTGCTAGCACTAATTCCCTCGCCTATACATTCACGTAGTCGTCTATTCCTCCCCCAATCAACCGAACACATCTATCCCTGGTCTACCCTAATGGAAATGCGGTGCGGTGCGGCGCCTGCGGCGGATGGTTGGTTGGTTGGTTGTTTACTATCCAGTCTGGGTAAACGATTTTTTCTGTTTGTTTCTAGAGGTTGTCTGTGTCTGGCTGGTCCATTTACAAGACACTATCGATTGGCAGTGTAAGTACGCGGTAGACACTAAGAACAGATGTAGTAGGAGTAGTTGTTGTTGTTTTGACCGGCGGCGACGGTCGGTGTGCGGTGAGTGATTGGCGGAGGTGTAAGGCGTCTGCTGAGAGCGGCAGGGCGCGAAGTATTTCGTAGTAGCTGTTGTAGTAATCACGGGTAGTAAAACTAGTGCCAGTTGATAAATTATCAGCGGTCTGTGTTTTTGTTTTTTGTTTGTTTGTTTTGTTTCTGTATTTTTTTTTCCTGTGTCACGCTGACCCTGTCGGCTTCTCTTTTTAGGGCACTAAAACAGCTTTACACTCCACACCTCCTCTCTCTCTCTCTCTCTCTTTCTCTCTCTCTCTCTCTCTCTCTCTCTCTCTCTCTCTCTCTCTCTCTCTCTCTCTCTCTCTCTCTCTCTCTCTCTCTCTCTCCAAAATATCTCAACTTATCCATCTTATCCATCGTCGGGCTTTTTTGTCTGCATACACGCTCTCACTAAATATAAACACACACATATGCACACGTTTGTGTGTGTGTGTGTGTGTGTGTGTGGGTGTGTGTGGATGTGTGTGTGTGACTCTCTCTCTCTCTCTCTCTCTCTCTCTCTCTCTCTCTATATATATATATATATATATATATATATATATATATATATATATATATATATATATATTATGGATTCTCCTTTCGATTTCGACGTATTAGGTTCTTGCAACTTCGTCTACTTAACCCTGTGTATGAGTCGCAGATGGCATTTCAGTCCGGCTAATGATCTACAAATGATGATGATGATGATAGTAATAGTAGTAGTAGTAATAATAATAATAATTATAATAACTTTGCCTTCTCGCTTTAAGAAGAAGTTAGTTCATTGCTAATCGTCTACGGGTCCTCACCGATAATGCCGACAAGGCTGCCCAGGCACTTTTCCAGATCAAATTGACATCCCGTTTTCCGATCCTGGTGTCATAGTTCTTGCAGTTGGAGAGTACTAAATACCCTATCTCATAATCCATCGATTATTATCCCCAACAACTATCTATAATACTAAAATAAAATAACATTTACTAACTCTTGTAAATCCTACGATCGAACACTATGTATGTATTTGCTAATACTGGTCACACACACACACACACACACACACACACAAACCCACAAACACACACACACAAACACACACACACAAACACACACACACACAAACACACACACACACACAAACACACACACACACACACACAAACACACACACACACATATATAGTGATCATATATATCAGGTGTGTACATGTACTTAATTCTTTAGCTATAGTTCTCATAATTGTACATAAGAATTCATTTTCTTAAGGTAATTGGACTTTATGGTTGTTACAAAGTTCAAATGTTGCGCAACCATAGAAAATGTTGCTAATTTCTTTCCTTATTTCTATTTTCAGTATTTCTTGTATATGAATATATGAAGATAATTACAAAAAAAAAAAAATTAATTTAAAAAAAAAAAACACCTGCTACGAAGAAAAACACAAGAGCTACGAAGACAGGAGTAGTACCATTTTGTGATTCAGAATTTAATTTTCTACAGAGTACTCATCATTAAGAACACGCATTTGACAGCGATGAAGGATGGATCGCTGAAGCGTCGGAGCGCGCTTTTTTATACAAGGGCATTTCAAATAGTAAAGCCCCGTATTTTTTTTTTTTTTTTTTTTTTTACTGAAAAAGTAGAAAAACCTAGGAGACGAATTGTTACCGACCACATTTTGTGTTCCAGAATTTATTTTTCTACATAGTCCCCACCATTTTCAATGGACTAAAATAACGCACGTCTATGACAGTGACTGCTTCTTAAAAGTCTCACACCATCAATATATGTCGAAACACGTGTCAGTGGATAATCAATTTTTTTTTTTAATTTAAAAATAATACATATGCTGCTCCCCATTTGCGGGCACCAAAATTGGTCAAAGAGAAAATTATTCCCAACTCGCATTTAGGTAAAAATGTGCTTTCGTAAGTTCATTTCAAAACAAGTATCGCAAAAACAAAAACAAATAACATATGCATAAAACGCGATACATTCCAGCAGTTGTGCGACGTAGCCTAATGGGTGAGGTTCACGCTTCTGTTCATGTGGTCCTGATTTCAAATCTCTCTAGATTCAGCCACTCTGACGAGTCGTAGACGATGAAACACGTGTCAGTGCTAATTAAATTTCAAAAAAATTATATATATATATATATATATATATATATATATATATATAGATATATATATATATATATATATATTAGGTTGGTGCAAAAACAATATCGTGTTCTCACATCTTACTTTTGTATATGATTTCTGAATTAATTTATTGATATATATATATATATATATATATATATATATATATATATATATATATATATATATATATATATATATATATATATATATATGATGTCCCAAAATGATCGGACACATTTTTGAAGTGCGTGTTTCGCTCTATCGAATCGTTTTATTCGTTACCGCTCTCAATCACTTCATTCATTTATTTGCAGGCTTTCTGACACCGTGGACAGAATTTACATCCGCACGATTTTCTTGTTCCAGTTCAAACTAGGACGAAAAGCTGCCGAGACAACTCGTAATATCAATGATGAGTTTGTCCCAGGAACCAATAATGAATTTGTGGTTCAAGAAATTTTGCAATGGTGATGAGAGCCTTGAAGATGAAGACAGCACGGCCCCCTGACTGCGGCTGATAACGAACATTTGAAAGCCTTAATTCAAGCCGATCCTTGCAAAAACAAACGAAAAGTTGTTGTGTAACTCAATATTGACCACTCAACAGTCGTCTGTCATTTAAAGCAAATAGGGGAGTAAAAAAAGTTGACTAAATAGGTACCGCATGAAATGAACGATAATAAAAAAAATCGTAATTTTGAGGTGTCTTTTACGCTTCTTCTGCGCAACAAAAACGACCCGTTTCTCGAGCGGATTGTGACGTGTGATGAGAAGTGGATCCTCTACGACAATCGGCGGGTTTGGCATAGTGGTTAGATGCTGGAGAAGCTCCACAACACTTCCTGAAGCTGAAATTGTACCAAAAAATGGTTATGGCAACTGTTGGGTGTGGTCTGCAGCCGGTGTCATCAATCACAGCGTCTTGAATCTGAGAAAACGATTCCGGCCGATAAGTACAGCCAACAAATTGACGAAATTCCCCAGAAGCTTAAACGTATATGTCAGAGAGATTGTGCAATATGAGGGGGCCAATTCTCCTCCATCACAACGCTCGCCCGCATGTTGCTCAACTGACCCTGCAGAAGCTGAACGAATTGGGCTACGAGACCCTGACTCATCCGCCATATTTAGCAGACCTCTCGCCAACCGATTATCACTTTTTCAAATTCTTGCGCGAAAAATGCTTTAAAAGCCGAGATGATGCCAAATCAGCCTTCAATGACTTCATCGCTTCCAGAACTCCGGATTTCTATGCTAATGGAATAAATTAACTTATTTCTCATTGGCATTTTATTTATTCTAATGGTTTTATTTCGATTAAGTTTATTATGAAAGGAGTTATGATATTATTAAGTTAACGTAAAAAAACATCATTATTTTGCAGCAGCCTACTATATATATATATATATATATATATATATATATATATATATATATATATATATATATATATATATATACGAGCAAACAGTTAATAAAACATGGTAAAAACACTTTGAAAAAGAGTTAAAAACATATTTAATCTGAAATGGAAACGCTAGATAAGTGGATAGTCCTCAATCCGCGGAGTTTCAAAGAAATACTTTCCTTCTCATCAGAGGGTAGGAATTAGCAAAATGCGGGATCGGATTTTGCATGCAAATGTATTTGATGAAACAACAAGTAAGTCAAAGATCTTACTTGATAACAAAAAAGTGAAGCAGAGGGAATATGGTGAAAAAAAAAAGGTGATTACAAGTAAATGGATAGTTTGGTGGAAGATAAATAATCCAATGACGGTAAAATACAAATATATAACTTCAAGAAAGTTAATTGAATTTCCATTTGCACAAGTAAAATCCAAGGAAATCCCGTAATTGGAAGATGGTCCAAAATAATCCAAAGGCAGAAATCCATGGAAAAATTCACAAAGATGTGTACAGGGGAAAAATGGAAAACATTCCAATAATATTAATAAAAGAAAAATAAGAAATGCTTTTCACTCTACAGCCGAGACATAAATATACATTCTGATTGCTAATTCAGCCTTAAAAGAGATATGTTCACTAAAAAGAGATATGTTGACAGGGGAGATAATTACGTGATAAACGTAATTCAAAATTACGGACAAAATGTATTCCCATATAAACTTTATCGAGAGCTGTTTTTCATCATCACTATAATAATAATAATAATAATAATAATAATAATATATATATATATATATATATATATATATATATATATATATATATATATATATATATATATATATATATATATATATTAGCATGCAGCCCGACATCACCCGGTCGTGAAATACGTTTAAATATGATATTTTGATTAATGCAGATTTCGTATTTATTTTTATAATATATAGGAACTAATATATAGTAACGCTTAAAAAATTTGAAACAACATGACTCGTGCGCCACCACCAAGAATCGAAACCAAAACGTTTAGCTTGCGAATTACATTTTCCTTTGATGGTAATGCCTGAGCTATGGAGACAAGTTTGCTGCATGGCTTAAAATTAACATGTACCAATAGCTATTACATTACGCATACATATTCATAATGCTGTTGTTCGACCTTCACCTGGCAAATTTCACTTCTTTAATTTTAACACATTTGCACTGATTTCCCCCGGCTATAAACCAAATGTAAAGTTTCGTATGTGTCCGATTACTCTTTGTATGTAGTTTCGTGTCTGTTAACCAAAAACTGACAAAGGAGTTTGGTAGACAATTTTTTAACAAATATATATACGCGTACATAAATATATAGAGAAAGAGGTTTGTGTTCACTATGACCTGTTTATACAAATATTACGCAATACGCATAATCACATTTGACACACCGGTTACCGTCAGATCACCGAAGTTAAGCAACGATGAGTCTGTTTAGTACTAGATGGGTGACCGTTTGAGATTTCCAGGTGCTATATGTGCTTTCCACTTATATAAATTATGTAGAATATCTGCATGAATATAATTACACGTAATAGTTAACTTAAGATGATCATCCCGTAAGAAAACCGAAAAAAAAAAATGCATATGGAATTAATTAAAATAAATGTTTAGAAATCTATGTAAATTAGCTAGATCTTTTGCAGCTGAATGTAATTGCATTACCCATATAGAACAACGTAGTATTGGTCCCCCGATTTATCGGAGAGGGACCGATGTTTTCAGTGGCGTCCGTTAGTCCGGACTATTGCCAGATAATCGTCCATTAGTTTTTCTTTAAATTTTGCCAAAAATTGTATTTCATTAAACAGATGTGCACAGTAAAAAAGTTTTTTTTTACAAAAATTCCCGTTGCGCCCCCAGGGGCTCAGGAAGTCAAAAATGCCCCAAATGGCCAAAAATGACAAATTTTGCCCCATAAATTTTGATCCATCGATTAAGTTCTTTTTTAACTTGGCCAAAATGTGGAGCCCAATTGTTCTAAATATAAATCCAGTATGGATGACCCTGGTAAAATTCTGGTTGGCACCTCCGAGGACTTTAAGTGCTAAAAACGCCTCTTTTTTTTGGCTCTTACTTCATATTTCTCAACAAAAACTTGATATGTCTGACTATATAGTGGTTTTTCACGGTGGTCAACTCAGATATACATGTGTTAAGGCCTGATACTGCACCGTTATCCATTTACATCCCCAGGAGCCTCAATATAGGTCCAAAATGGCTAAAAATGACACTTTTTGCCCCATAGCGTTTGATACATCCATTAGATTTTCATGAAACTTGGCAAAATGTGGAGGCTATTGTTCTTAATATGCATGCAGCACAATATGGGGAACCACGCACACGCGGCTTGTTTCCTTTTTAAGCAAATAGAAGAGGGTTTAAATATAAATATTAATACTCCAAAAAAATTATAGGAGTAAAGATTTTTGATAATAAGAATGTAATTATATAAATACAGTACTTAAAATAGTAGGGGGTGATAAGTAGTATTATGGAACCATCCGCGTCGTATGAATATAACGTACTGGTATATTATAATGTATATTCATTTGGAATTTGGAGAGAAAGATCAGTGGCACAGCAAAGAAAGAGCTTTTTTGATACAATGAATAGGTTAGTTAAATTAATCTGGAGCAAGAAACTTGATCCAATATTCGAAACATTTTCTTTCTTTTTTTTTTTTGTGATTAAGGTGTTTGATCAACGCTGCTGAGGAGCTATGATTTAATATAGTGTTTCGTTTTTAAATCCCAGAAAAACTGTAACATGGTGGACAACTGATAATTCCTGAAATAATTTTAGACTATTGCGAATTCGATAAAGCCAGTTGGTACAGTGGTTGCAGGTGATTAAATGACTTACCGACTAAATAGTTTTACAACAAATGATAAAAAATATAAAAATTAAATAAGTTCTTTTATACAGTTTTAAAGTTTACAAGACTTCCAGAAGTATATATATATATATATATATATATATATATATATATATATATATATATATATATATATATATATATAAGTTACAAAATATATATGGCAATTAAGTTACACAGAATATTCTGCGTTTCATCCACGCTAGGATTCGTCACGCTTATGCATAAGCCTGACGAATCCTAGCCCTAGCATGAAAGAAATATTCAGAATATTCAGTGTAGCTTAATTGCCATATATATTTTTGTAACTTACTACCTAGCTCTACCTATGCATTGAGCACTGTTGAAATAAATACGTAAAGTTTACTCATAAGAAATATACACAAACACGCATATTATATATATATATATATATATATATATATATATATATATATATATATATATATATATATATATATATAATTATTTCCACAGCCCAAAGACCACCACAAGAACCATGCCAGCTAATGAACTGGAAGTCTAAGATTCGAGTTTCGCCCTCATTTGTGTTCATCAATCAGACTTATCCGCACCTGACATGTGAAACCGAGCCTCCTGCATGCGAGGCAAACGCCCCGCACACAAGAAATTCTACTAACCAACACAGATCAAGCAAACCACAACGATATCAAGGGACCTGGACCACGTCCCTTGTCGAGATGAAGTAGGTCTATTCCACACCCTGATTTCGTCGTGGTTTGCTTGATCTGTGTTGGTTAATCGAATTTCTTGTGAGCAGGGCGTTTGCTCAGTTGGAAGACTGCTTGTCTGGCACGCAGGAGGCTCGGGTTTGAAATCCCGGATGCAGATATGTCTGACTGATGAGCCCAAATGAGAGCGAAACTCAGATCTTAGACTTCTGGTTCGTTGGCTGGCATGGCTCTTGTGGGCTGCTGCGTTATTTCGGCTGTGGAAAAAATTATATTTAATCTCTCACATTCTGAATATATATATATATATATATATATATATATATATATATATATATATATATATGTATATGTATATATATATATATATATATATATATATATATACATACATGTATCTTTTATTTGCAGAAAGTTTTAGATGAGTATTGGCTGAAGAGAGCCCAATATAGTATCTAAAACGCTCATATATATATATATATATATATATATATATATATATATATATATATATATATATATAAAGTTTTAGATGAGATAAGTCATTAGTACTGTCGTTTTTAAACACGATAATTAGGGAGCGTTTTAGATACAATATTGGGCTCTCTTCAGCCAATACTCATCTAAAACTTTCTGTAAATAAAAGATACATGTATGTATATATATATATATATATATATATATATATATATATATATATATATATATACATACATATATATATATGTATATATATATATATATTTATATGTATATATATATATGCATATATATATATATATGGGTATCTAAAACAGTCCCTAATTATCGGGTTTGAAACCGACAGTACCAATGACTTATCTCATCTAAAACTTCCTGCAAACAAAATATAAATAATACGCTCTTATTTTCGTATTATCCTTATAAAATAATTGAGCACGAGCACTCTACCGGATTTCTTCTTCCTAAAAATAGCGAAACAGTACTGTATGTGGATGACTATATATATACATATATATATATATATATATATATATATATATATATATATATATATATATATATATATATATATTAAAATGGTTGCACGGCGTTGCCTGGCGAGCAAAAAAAAAGTAAAGTGGTAGTAGGAAGACAGGCTCGAACCCGTACCCCAAAGGATGAAAAGAACGGGGAAAACCTGACGTCTTTGCTGTTATGACCACCGCCAAACCGGAAGTGATGTAGGTTTAAATTAAGGCTAGACAATCGAAAGGAGAGGATGACTTTCGAAAATATCGGCGAAGAAAGCGACCCCCTCCTATAGAAAAGTGCCCAGTTGAAGGTGAAGATATTAATGTTTTAACTATTTTTCGATATTTGTCGTCTGAGAGGTCGACTTCAAAACGATACTGATCTTGTAAAAGTACGTCGCCTCTGTCGAAAGTTTTAGACACACATGCAAACATAAATACATACATTTACATATTTAAACTCAAATTTTCGACCAAAACCGATTTAAATGTTTGCCCTATCTCGGAATAAGCTTTATGCAAAATTTCAAATGCTTAGACCAGAAATTGTCTGAGTAATTTGGTAGCGACCGAAGCTGGCAATTTTTTTTTTAACTTTGACCCCAATTATGACCTCTTAACATTTATTGCTTCGGGGTCAAATCAAGTTATTAAGTTAGATCCATGTTCAAGGAACCTATATCTAAAATTTCAAGTGTTTATACCTAAAATTGGCGGAGGAGTTGGTATAGTTCTCAAAGGTCAAATCGTTGAACTTTGACTCCTTAACAGCCAAATTTCTCGCTGAAAACCGATTACAAAGATTTTTCAAATCTCAGTACCCTGTATATCAAATTTCGAGTCTGTAGACTGAAATTTTACAGAGTTATTGTGTCGGGAAATGTACACAGACAGACATACACACAGACAAACAGACACTTTCACTTTATATATATATATATATATATATATATATATATATATATATATATATATATATATATATATATATAGTGGAAATAAACTAAATTATCTTTTGTGTTTCAGCACACATGTGGTTATATTTTCCCTTCGCCTGATTTAAAGTCTGTATTTTATTTGCTTTCCCAACAATTCACACTGAATTGTTCAGCGAATCATTTTTAAAACAAATTTATAAAGTCAGCACCCTCAAACGTTATGCTGTTAAACGTTATGCTCACGTAACCTAACCCAAGGAAACAATTTATTAAATAGTAGCGGTACTCATCCTTGCTTGGCTAATCTCTATTAAAAAAAAAATTGCTATTTTTATAACTATGTTAATATTTATATAAGATCTGCCTCCATTACATTTGGAAATAATCTGTTTATGTTTGTCTGCGTTTGGTATATATTGTTATTGCCAAAACAAATTTTAGCTTTTAGTGCTTTCGCATTTGCATCATTTTAGGTTTGCACAGATAAAAGTGGTCTCCACAGTTTCCTATATGATTCATTGTACCATAACTATTGAATGTAGCGAGTCAAAACCACAATTCCCCTTTTTTTTATTTACGGGTAAACAATTCTATCCGTCAGGTCATCCATAATGATATAGGAACAAGTGAAAACCTTATGTTTATATACTCGAAACATCACTTTAAAATCTTGGAGACCATTCACGACCGTTTAAAACAACCCTCTCTATGTAGACAGAGCGAGCGTCTCGTAGGTTTAAACGTTATGAGTCCCTAAGATATGCCCTTGTATTTTTTTTCACATTAATTATGAATGGATTGATATAGATGTTGACGAGTAAAGGCAAAACCGGTCGGCTGACTTTTTGCTTTTTTTTCGATTATTTCTCTCTGTTTTGCTTATTATTATTCGGCTGACATTTTTCTCTCTCTTTCGTCTTCCGTTCGTAATTGCAAACAGAAAATTTTGTAAAATATAAAATTATGATATGTATACTTATGATATTATGCACACACACACACACACACACACACACTTACACACACACATACATATATATATGTGGGTGGGTGTGTACGTGTGTATGTATGTATGTATGTGTCAGGTCATGTTATATGCTACTGGTACCATGTAACCCAGTACTACCTGCCTCATGGTCGAGTCACCGGCGACTAAACTGGTTCCCCCACCAGACTTGTTTGGTGAGGAGGGCGGCTAGTCTCCCTGAAGGATTAAAAACAAAACCTTTCAAAGGGCGAATGAACCCTTTTTCGGGGTCAACGGCCAACTAGCACCGTGTATATTTGTGTGTATGTATATATGTGTTGGGGTAGAGAGGGATCCCGTAAGCCGTGATGAAGGCAATCTTTCTAGGAGCAGCAAATCTCTGATTAAAAAAAGCATAAAGCGGGAGACCAGTACCTGCATTAAGCAGTTTAATTTGTTGCTGGCTATATTGCTCTTGCTTGTTGCTGGATCTCAACATTTTGAACCGAGAGAGAGATTTAGCTGTCGCACAAAGCTAAGACCCTGTAACATCATCTTTGTATAGATACTCCCTCAGGCATGTGGGCTCATGGACTTTAAGTGTCCGAGGGAGTGGCACTCGGCTGGCCAGACGTTGCAATCATCATGTATGTATGTATGTATGTATGGGGATTGTAGGATTTATGGGAAAAAAATCTCATCAAATTGCAGGATTATAATGAAAATTCAAAATAAGAGCGTAATATCAGAAAAACATCGGTACTGCCGGTTTCAAATCATCCACAACAAAGTACCAGCCTTTTTTAAAAATAAATTTATTGTGCTCTCTTTTTACTGTTTTATTAAACATAGTCTTTTAAAAATTCTCTTGTTCTCTCCCGAATCTGCTTCTCTTAAACTGGGAGTTTACAAGTAAAGAGACTGTTGAGACAAAACTGACTAAAGAAATTAAGAAAATCAAAAGATAAGCACCTTATTGGAAAATCCCAGGAAAACAACGCAAATAAAATTTTTAAAAAATATTTCTTTAAAAAATTTATAAATAAAATACAATTGTTAATTGCAAAAACACAGTATAAAAGAACCAAATACTGGTTCTATGTGTGTCATGTTTAGAAACTGACGGTACCAACGATTTTCTGATCTTCTGTAACATACAGACACAAAAATACACGCACACACACATACACACACACACATATATATATATATATATATATATATATATATATATATATATATATATATATATATATATATATATACTAGCAAAAGTACCCGTCGTAAACTGGGTTCAAAAACAGCCTATAGAAAATGGACTCTAATCTATGAAAGTATTATAGGTTATGAAAAGGAAGGGTTGTAAATTTGGGTCGAATTTGGGGGTATCGAAACCAAAGCAAAATATGATGAAAGTAAAAATAAAATAGGTAAACCCCATAATTTATTATACCATACCTGTTCACACTGAAACACTTATCACAATATTCTGTGGATCTATATTAAAAAAACTTGTTAAACTTTGTGACATATTTCCATTCTATGGAAGTCAGGCGCGAACGAACATCCCATAATTTTATTATACCATATTTCTTCAAAGTGAAACATAATTATCAAAGTATACTTACGTAGATAGATATGAAAAGTCTTTATTAAAGTTTGTGCCTATTTCCATTCTATGGAGGCCAGGCGCGAACGCTGCCCCTACAATTTTATCATACCATCCCTATTTAAGTTAACATACACTTATCAAAGTATTATTATGTACATTTATATCAAAAACACTTGTAAACTTTTTTTTTAATTTTTAATTTTTTTATTTCCATACTTTGTGGACCAGGAGCGAACGCAGACCCCACAATTTAAATGAACCAACGTTCTGCCAGATCAAACCTACCCATCCCTGTGTCTCGATACATCTTCTATCATTATATGTAATCAGTTGTTTTTTTTTAATAGTCAGCCATATAGGATCCTATTCGAACCAGCCACACACACACACACACACACACACACACACACACACACACACACATTCAGTTTTATATTATAGATATACAGAGAGAGAGAGAGAGAGAGAGACAGACAGACAGAGGGGCAGACGGACAGACAGATACTGAGTCAAAATATGTAGAAGTACAACAAAGTTTATTGTTTGACAAAATAGTACAAATAATTAATAAAAAAAGTTTTCCTCAACCCATGCATTTTCAATCAATGGCCAATCTATCTCTTATATTAAGAGATATCTTTATCTGCTTGGGATCGTCTTATAAATATTGATGCTAATATTTATTCGGACGTTATGTTCGCAAATGTTCGTTATGTTATAAAATCTCTAATCCTACGACGATATGATGTGTATCTACCATTTATGTGGCCATAGTTATTTTAAGGTTGGTAATTATTTACTTTTTGTATAATTGATTCTTTTCAAAAGAAATGAATCATCATTTCTAAAAATATAATATTTTCCGAACTTTTCTAAACGGAAAATATATAGTTACTTTAAAGAGCGAATCAGATTTTTCGGGAAATAAGATATACACTGATCTCTTCGATTAATGATACCCTGCCTTAATAAAAAGGAAGGGTTGAAAAAAAATGTTTTAAAATTCTAAATTTTTTGGGATAATTTTTTTCTCCCGGATTTTGGGGTACTTACTGGGAGTATGCTCTTAACTTAGTTTTGTAAGTCTTTATTGCGTGGATCTTTGTTATTGTTGCACTTTTTGTGTGTGTTTTTGTTGCTTGTATCAACTACTTTCCGGAGAATCCACAAAGTTTTACAAGGTTTTTTTTTTTTAATATAGATCCACAGAATATTGTGATAACTGTTTCAGTGTGAACAGGTATGGTCAAAGATTAATCGTCGTTAATGGTTCGTTAAGGGATCCAGCTCAGTTCACACTAACATTTTAAACACTAAACTCAATAACTCAACCGTAGATTAAGGTCAAGGCAGGAGGGTAGTAATTTCGTCCATGAAACTTGAGAAGGGCTGCAATTCTCTAATTACAAAGCCGTGTGCCGGTAACATACATAACAACGATGATATTGCAACTTCAGAAACTACTGACATACCAGCAGATCAATCTGACGTTTCACACACACCTCCATCCATTCGCGTCGGTATTTAGCAATCGCCTCAGGCAGTTAGGGCATGGCTCAGTCAACTTTCTTTTGATAATGAGTCACCACTTATAAAGGCTTAAAGCCACTCAAGGAAAAGGGTTAATGGGATTAAAAGACTGATGGCTGAATGGCAAGTAAAATTATAAGACTTTTAAAAAAATATTAGAAAGAATAAAATGAGGGCGTTGCGTTTTTTTTTTTTGTCTAAGATCGACGTATAGTATATGTACTAATAGAAAACTTAGTCTATGCTATTATTAGTTAGGGAGGAAAGTGTCTTTTTAGACTGAGGTGATTTAAAAATTAAATTTAATAATCCAGAGTGCGCCATTTGGGGAGCGGGATTTCTTCATATTTGTTACTTAATCTATTCTCCCGGGAATGCAATTAACGGCGAAGTTTACTGAAACTGTATTTAAACGTTAAGAATGGTGTAGCCTGCAAGGAGCCAATTTTGTCGCAATGTGTTTAACAAATAAGTCTTTCTTAGAAAAAGAAAACTATTTTTTCATGCAAATTCCTGTTGATCTTAGACACATGGAAGAAGAAAGAAAAGTTCTTTGTAGCTGTGATAGAAATAAAAGTTATTGCTGTTAAGGGTTTCCAAAGAAAAATTAAATATTGAACTTGCGTCGCCCATTTCGTAGGGAATAGCGAGTAACTTTTCTTCTTGGGGATAAGGGCTTTACAAAAAAAAGGTGAAATCAATTCTAACAGATTATAAATTACATTTTGAACTTTTTAATTGCACCAAGCAGTGTATTTTTATTGGATAAAATAGTCTCTACTTTAATAGGTAAAGCAAAAACAAACTCAAACCAGTGTCAATATCGCTTTCCTTTACTTGTTTTACAGTTATCTTAATGGCATGTGTTTCGACGAACTCGTAACACTGATGTCCGCTCGACATAAATCTCTCTGATTAAAACAATAAATAGCAATATCCCACTCCTTCACTGTAAAGATCCATCAATCTTTTTCTTTTACATAGGAATCACCACTTGCCTTGACAAGTAAGGGGACGGGATAGAAAGAATTTGTTCACATTGGACTTGATTTCTTCTCTGAGAGTTTTCTCCTAAAATCGCTAGATTTTTTTTTAATTGCTGCCTTGTTTCTTTGCTTCCCTGATTGTGCTAGCATTTAGAAATTTAAGTGCAATTTCAACAGATATCTCGCTGCTCAACGACACAATTTTCATATCTCTGTAGGTATGACCCCTGATTGAAATTAGTCCCTTAGACCTCAGTGAAATTGTACTTAGTTCAGATTGAATATAGAATAAAAAAGAATGTATTGAGTGGCAATGTATTGAAGATAATCCTATTTATTCTTGATCTTCATTGAATGTTTTGATTTAGTGATTTACAAACGCAAGAAGTACCATTTTATAGTGTTTGACGTTTTATTTTGCATTAATCAATCAATGAACTGGTTTTCTGGCTCATTAATGACCGTTCTCATCATGCAGAATATTTTCAAGCTAAAATAAAGCTAAGCAAAATGTATGTATCTGTTATATTCGCGGTCGGATGAGGAAACAAATTTCTAGACTGAGTTCTTATTATTTTTCTTCTGATCAAGAATGTTTTGGGGACGAGTTAGTTTATGATTAACTGCATGTGATCGTAAACGTTCATTTGGTGACATGTTTAATGGGTTTACCACGATGAAATGAATGCGAATAAAATTACTTGCTAGAATTTGTAAACATCTTAAGGGAAAAGGAATTCACGGGAAACATCGGGGAATATCACTATCAATATTAATTTTTGCTATTTTATTCGGGAAAGTGATGTTCTTTTATGTATAACTAGCCTGGGTACCCGGCGTTGCCCGGGTGTTGGAGGTGTGTGTTGAGCAAAAAAAACAGTGGTAGTAGGCAGGCAGGCATGCAGACAGGCAGGCTCGAACCCGTACTCCAAAGGAGGAAAAGAACGTGAAAGAAAAAAGTGACGTCTTTGCTGTTGCGTCCATCGCCAAACCCGAAGTGGGAAAGGTTTAAATTAAGGCTAGTCAATCGAAAAGAAAGAATGACTTTCAAAAATATCAACGAAAAAACCGGCCCATCCTTCTAGAAAAGTGCCCAGTTGAGGGTGAAGGAATTAATGTTTTTAGCCAATTTTTCGATATTTGTCATCTGAAGCATTTAAATTCAAGACAATTCATAAAAATCCGTCGCCTCTGTCAAACGTTTTAGGCAGACATACATGCATACATACATACATACATTTAAACAGACAGGTGAGATGTATATTATACACTAGCGGGGTGAGGGTGCCCGGCGTTGCCCGAGTGTTTGGAGGTGTGTGTGGTCGGGCGGGGTTGGGGGTGTTAATGAAACCTAAAAATAAGCGAAGTAAAAAAAGAAAACAGAAAAACAAACGTTAAAACTTATCTGAAAAATAAAGCGGGAGGTACACGGGCGGTGGTGGGGGCGATGTAATCAAAACAAACAAAAAAAAACTAACGTAAGGCAAACGAACGATGTTAAATGTAAAAATCTGAAAAACAAAAACAAAAAAGAAAACAGATAAACGAACATTAAAACTTCTGAAAATACCCCCCCAAACAAAAAACACGTGAAAAATGGCTTAAATAAGGCTGTTTCAATATTAAAATTTGAAAAATCGGTGGGTACCCGGGTGTTTTTGGGTGTGTGTGGTCGGTCGGGGGTGGGGGTGTTAATGAAAACCTAAGAATAAGCGAAGTAAATTAAAAAAAACCCAGAAAAACGAACTTTACGTGAAAAATGGCTTAAATAACCCTGCTTCAATATTAAAATTTACAAAATTGAAAAAAAAAGACATCTCACACCACGATTCGAACCCAAAACGTCTTGATTAGGACCTAGCGTTCTAACCAAGTAAGCTAACAAGACGTACATGAAATTGTGTCAGTTCTTCAAATATTTAAACTAAATCAGATTATGATGTCGTCTGATTTCGTCATGAGAGGACGGTTTTTGCTGACCCCCCTCCTGTTGATTTCAGGGTGAAAAAATTAACGATTTGGGCCAATTTTACGATATTTGTCGGGCGAAGGATGGGGCTTTCATATGAGACCAAATTTGTGAATTTTTGTTCTGTCTGTCTAACGTTTTTAGCAGACACACACCGGGTGGGCAGGGGGGGGGGTTACCCGGCGTTACCCGAGTGTTTGGAGGTGTGTGTTTTCGGCGGGGGGAGTGTTAATGAAAAACTATGAATAGGTAAAGTAAAAAAAAAGAAAACAGAAAATCGAACGTTAAAACTTATCTGAAAAATAAAGCGGGGGGGTATCCGGTCGGTGTGTGTGGGGGGGGGGTCGTAATCAAAACAAAAAACAAAAAAAAACTAACGTAAGGCAAACGAATGATGTTAAATGTAAATATCGAAAAAACAAAAACAAAAAAGAAAACAGAAAAACGAGCGTTAAAATTGCTTTAAAAAATCTGAAAAATAAAATCCCCCCCAAAAAGACGTGAAAATGCCTTAATAAGCCTGTTTCGATATTAAAATTCAAAAAAATCGGTGGGTACCCGGAAGTTTTTGGATGTGTTTGCCGGTCGGGGGTGGAGGGTGTTAATGAAACCCTAATAATAAGCGAAGTAAAAAAAAAACAGAAAAACAAACGTTACGTGAAAAATGGCTTAAATAACCCTGCTTCAATATTAAAATTTACAAAATCGAAAAAAAAGACATATTACACCACGATTCGAACCCAAAACCTTTAGATAATGACCCAACGCCCTAACCAAGGGAGCTAACACGACGTACATGAAATTGTACCAGTTCTTCAAATATTTAAATTAAATCAGGTTATGACGTCGTCTGACGCATACGTAGAACTGATCTCGTCATGAGAGGGCGGTTTTTGCTGACCCCCCCTGTAGAAAAGTGTTGATTTCAGGGTGAAAAATTAACTTTTTTGGGTCAATTTCTCGATATTTGTCAGGCAAAGGATGGGGTGTTCATATGAGATCAAATTTGTGAATTTTTGTTCTGTCTGTCGAAAGCTTTTAGCAGACACACAAACATACATACGCACATACATACATACATACATTTTCGCTTTTATATGTATAGATAGAAGTTCGTTGTTATAATCATAGAATTATTTAGGTTGGCCAAATATAATACTCGGAATCTCTTAATATCGCATTAGGCTTTTGATGTCCATAGTTTGGCAACAAATTAACCTTTATAGCGGATATCTAAGCGGTCTAAGGGGTAGTGGTCTAGTGAGGTAAGTAAATACATTCACAGGCATATCTTTCAAACAGCATTTTTAGATACGAGCTTTTAGTGAGTTGCCTCTAAGTGAAAGAAATAGCACAACTTCTGCATTTATTTATCCACACAAATAAAATGCAAAGTGCGCGTGATGTGTCTGTCTTCCCTAGAAAAAAGAAATGTTATGCATAAAATTTAAAAGTGTATTCTTATATAACATTAATCAAGGAAAACTATGGAAGTCGTCCCGAATTTCATAGTGTCCATATAACCTTAGTGTTAATGGGTGGGTGATCCTTCTTTTTAAAACTTCAAATATATCCTATTTTGATTACATTTATATCATTTTTTTTCATGGGGGTCACCATTTATCAAGGCCCGGAGACCACTCAGGGATAAGGGTTATTGCGTGTACAGTAATCAATGAGATAGTATTGTAGTAATCATTAGTATTGGAGATTTGATAGAGTGTCTTACTTAAGGGGGCGGTTTGTTAGGAATTTGTTTATGTTGGACTTGAAGACGTCCAAGTTGTAGTCAGGTGGGAAACAGGCGAACGGAAGTTCCACAATCGTGCACTTCTGAGAAAGAAGCTCTGCACATGGAATTTACGTTTGGATTTAGGCACAGATAAAGAGTGGGGAAAAGTATTTACAGTAGTTTCAGCCAGACAGGTGTTTCACGCGAAAGATTGGCGAGGGGGGGGCGAGAGATTGGAGCTCAGACGAGCACTTGCCATGGAAATAACGATAAAACAAAGACAGGCTCGCAACGTCTCTTCTGTGGGAGAGACGCTGCAGGGAAGAGAAAAGGTCATCCCCCACTAAACCACGAAGTCTTAGGCTGTTTTTTTCCAGCGAAGAAAATGAAAGTGGTTCTGAACTTCTGTATTATTCTCAAGGTGTGAAATATCTATTTAACTTTACTTCTAAATAATGCACGAACCTGACGCCTCTAAAATTTCAAACATCTAGATCCGAATTTCATTAAATAAAAGCGTGTGTATAAAACACTAAGTCAAAGAGTTCTACAACGTCCTGGGGGGACTATCGAACTAAACTCTTAGAGGCCAACATTACCAACGTCGAAATAATCGTCATTTGGAACCAGCTTAAGTGGTCGCGCTAGGTCGTCAGTATGTCAGATTCCAGGCTGCGGACACAATTCTTCTTACGGACAGCATAATGAAGTAAAACGCAGTCGACGAGGCACGAAGAAACGATACAAGGATATTTTAAAAGCAAACTAGAAGAAGTGCGGTATCAATACGGGCACAAGGGAGACCTAGACCAAGGACATGCACACTTGGAGGCAGACTTTCGCCGAAGGACAGGATAACTTTGCCGAAGGCAGGGCTACCTTCGGGGCAACCGACGTGGGGACTTCAAAGAAAAGACAAAGAGAAGTGAGAGCAAAAACACATTTAAGCCAGCCCTCACCGCAAAAGGCATGTTGATGTCGGGATAAACCTTGTCGTCTATTCCACGCACAACAAACCCCAGAACACTCCACCGCCTAACACCAAGAGAGACAGCATTCAAGCGTCTTAAGACTATATTAGTGTGAAGGAGGCGAAACGAAATAAGGAATTACAGTAAAAACAACATAAAAAACCCTATTATGTTATGAGCATAATAGAAAAGTACATTATGATCCGGAGTTGATCTTGAGCAATTCTGGTTCTTTTACTAATATATATATATATATATATATATATATATATATATATATATATATATATATGTATATATATATGTATATAGATATATATATGTGTGTGTGTGTGTGTGTGCGCGCGCGTGTGTGTGTGCGTGTGTGTTAGGAGTTCATTGAAAATAATATGCAAACACAGAAATATACTAAACATTATATATATTTTTTTTCAAAGATAGTTCAATAAATGTATATATATATATATATATATATATATATATATATATATATATATATATATTAACATTTATGCAACTATCTTTGAAAATCTTATATATAAAAGGCATTATGTCTGTCTGTCTGTCTGTCTGTCTGTCTGTCTCCATATTTTCACAATCCATCCTTCCGAAACTTTAAGTCGCAGAGCGGCGCTTGGTGCCTCAAACGATTGGATTTTTATGGATCGTTACGTTATTGGTCTTTAGCCGGTTAAAATAGTTTTTAAAAACTCAAAAATTGGTCGAAATTGAAAAAAAAACATCATTATAAATTTTGTACGTCCATCTTAGTTTATTTTTAATCATTTCATATGTGTGTGACGTTGGTACAGTGGTAACGTCAACAGCTTTGAATGCTAGTTTTGCTTTCCGTTTTGATTCTGCCTTTTTTTTCTTTTGAAATCACTACGACTAATATACATAAAACCTGGACAAATTAAACTATGATATTTAAGCGTATTTGACGAAAGGGTAAAGCCGGGTGCCCCCTTCCCGTTAGTGGTCGATAATTTTTATTGGCTTAGTTTTAAAATGATCGATAACTTGTTTTTAAAGCTCGATAATTTTATTGACTTTTTTTAAATGGTCGATAATATTTCTTGACTTATATTTCTAAAAAAAGATCGATAACTTTTTAATGACTTTTACTATTTTTTTTAAAAGGTCGAAAACTTGTACTGACTTATTTACTTAAATGATTGATATGTTTAATTGATTTTTTTTTAAATCGCTAACTTTCATTAGTTTTTAAAATGGTCTATGACATTAAGTTTTCATTTACTGCGGCCTATTATCGTCATCTTTCTGTAGTTGTTTCGCGACGTTTCGGCCAACTATTCTTCTGGCCTTCGTCAGGTGGTAACCGCTACGGGATAGGAACTCTGAATCTCCTAACTGCATCCACTGCCTTCCGTAGTTGTTGGCGTTTCACCACGTTTTTGGCCAAGTAAGCCTCTGGCTGCCTTTGGGTAGGATTGAAACCGCTATCTCCAGACAATTCTCACCCGGAACCGTAGAGATTCAATGTCTCTATCAACTGCGCCATTAATGAATTCAAATTAAATAATATATAATCCATGGCATTTGCCCATTTATTTAAAAGGCGCTAAAAGTTTTATTCACTTCTTTTTTTAAATGTCAGTAATTTTCTTGATTTTCTTTTTAATGTCGATAACTTGCATTGATTATTTTTTTATATGATTGACAACTTTTATTTACCTATTTAATAAAAAAAAATATATAATTTTATTGACTTTCTTTTTCTTAATGAAAGATAACTTTTAATGACTTAATTTTTAAAATGATCTGAATTTAAAAAAATAAATATTTTAAACAAACATTTATCTTCGCCGAGGAACATAAACAACTTAAGACATTTTTGAGAATAAAAATCATTTAATTTATTATTTTGTGTGTGTGTGCGTGTATGTATGTGTGTGTGTGTGTGTGAGAGAGAGAGAGAGAGAGAGAGAGAGAGAGAGAGAGATTTTGAATAAGGAATCCCTACATAAGAATTAATATCAACATGTATTTATTTTGATCTTTCTAAGGAGGGCATAAAAGTTGTGCAAAACTGCTTTGTGTGGTGTTTTCCAGTAATTATTTGCATTCTCAACGTGCATGCATTCTTAAATCAAATGAGTTAGAAATACTTGATTAAAACCTGTACACTTATTAGGTATTCCATGAAAGCTTAAGATGAAAATAGTTTTATAGGATTCTAAGTCGGAAAGAACAATGCAAATGATACATAATTTCTCATGAAAATTTGTTTTATGAAAATATACTTTCAAGAATAGGTTTTTAAATTAATTTAAATCGCATTTTTCAGTAGGTTAAAACATTTACTGCTGCAATAAGCTGATATTAATACAAGTTCGTCAGAAAAAAATGTATCTTTTAATTTTCAAACTAAAACTAACGATTGTTCAGCATCATAACGTATACATCCGATTATTTCATTGTTGGCATTGGTTTCCCAATATTTTTCTAAAGTCAAACGTTTTTCTATAAATACATTAGAAATTACGGTATAGACAACCTGAATGTTGACAACATCCTAAGTTAAATTAATTTTGGTAGAACGAACTGGATTCGAACTTAAAACATCCAGATTATCAGTCCGTGTCATTAAACCGTAATCTACCGTCACCTCCTAATAGTACGTTTCAGGAATCCCTCTTTATTTAATTCTCGCCTCCGAGGATAAATTTTGATGATTATCTAATTTTATCCCAATACTAGTAGGCCCTACATTACCCGGATGTAAAATGTGCTTAATTATGACATTTTTATTAATGCAGATTTCGTATTTATTATTAAATTATATATATATATATATATATATATATATATATATATATATATATATATATATAATTGAAATGTCTGTCTGTCTGTCTGTGCGCCTCTGTGTACATTTCGCGACCAAATAACTCTGTCAATTTTCGATCTAAAGACTCGAGATTTGACATAAGGAATATTGAAATTTGGGAAAATCTTTTTAATCGGTCTTCAGCCAGAAATTTTCCTGTCAAGTGGTCAAAGTTCAACGATTTGACCTTTGAAAACTCTTCGAAACGCCTCCGCCAAATTTGGGGTATAAACACTTGAAATTTTAAAATGTAGGTTACTTGGACATAGATCAAACTTTTAAATTTGATATTAGCTCTCCAAAATAAATGTAAAGGGGTCATAATTGGGGTAAAATTTAAAACAAATTAACCTTTGCGATCTCTACCAAATTACTCAGCCAATTTCTGGTATAAACATTTGCAATTTTACATAGAGGGTATTCAGAGATAGGGCAAGCTTTTTAATCGGTTTGGGCCGAAAATTTTAGCGATCAAGGGTCAAAATTCAAAATCCTTGACCTTTGCTGTGTCTAGCAAACTTATCAGCGAAGTCTAAATATTTGAAATTTATACATAACGGGTATTCAGACATGCGGCAAGCATTTTAATCAGTTTTGGGGGGAAAATTCGTCTATCAAAAGGTCAAAGTTGAAAATGCTTACCATTTGCCATCCCACCAAATTCCTTCGCCAATTTCGAGTCTAAAGACTTGAAAATTTAGATGTAGGTAACTAATACATGGGTAAAACATTGTATTTTGATTTGAGACAAAAATAATAAATGTTAAGGAGTCAACATTCGAGTCAAAGTTTTTAAAAAAAACCTCTGTTGTCTCTACGAAATTACTCAGACAAATTTTCGTCTAAACATTTGAAGTCTTACATAAGGTGTATTCACACGTAGGGCAAATTATAAACAGTACATAGGGTTCGAGCAAAGTCGGACTGAACTGCGAGGATATATATATATATATATATATATATATATATATATATATATATATATATATATATATATATATATATATACATACATATATATATACATATATATATATATATATATATATATATATATATATGATTTAAACAGTTTTAAAAAGTTATTCGTGCGCCACCACCGAGAATCAAAACTAAAACTTTCGCTTACGATTTATTGTTTCTTTATACGTTTATGCCTTACCTATGAAGACATGGTTGCTGCAACGCTAAAAATTTAAACATTAACCAATGGCCCCTACGTTACAAATGCATGTTCGTAATGCTGCCGTTCAACCATCGCCTAACAAGTCCGATTTCTTTAATTTTCACACTATTGTACCGATTTTCCCCAGCTAAAACCCAAATATAAAGTTTTGCATAGGTTCGAATGCCCTATATATTAAGTTGCATGTGTGTAGACCAAAAACACAAGAAGTAGTTTGGTTGACAAAATGTTTTAAACAAATATATATGCGTATACATAAATATATAGTGAAAGAGGTCGCTGTTTACTATAAACTTTTTATGTACATATTACGCAAGTATAAATCATGTAAAATGTCTGCCTGAATATAATTACACGTAATAGTAAACTAAAGATGATCATCCCATAAGAAAATCGAAAAACCTAATAGGGAATTAATGTAAATGAATGTTTAAAATATATGTAAATTAGCATGGGTGACCGGCGTTGTCCGGTGCTTTTTTTAACTTTGACTCCTATTATGACCCCTTAAAATTAATTGTTCTGGGCTCAAATCAAGTTATTATTTAGATCCATGTCCAAGGAATGTATATCTAAAATTCCAAGTGTTTAGACCCAAAATTATTGGAGGAGTTTGGTAGCGTTCTCAATAGTCAAATCGTTGAACTTTGACCCCTTAATCGCCAAATTTCTGGCCGAAAACCGGTCACGTCGATTTTCCCAAATCTCAGTACCCTGTATATCAAATTTCGTGTCTGTAGACTTTAAATTGACAGAGTTATTGCGTAAGGAAATGTACACAGACATACAGACAGACAGACACTTTCACTTTTATA
The DNA here is from genome assembly GCF_053919585.1 of Euprymna scolopes. Taxonomy (NCBI): domain Eukaryota; kingdom Metazoa; phylum Mollusca; class Cephalopoda; order Sepiida; family Sepiolidae; genus Euprymna; species Euprymna scolopes. The sequence goes on along the minus strand of NC_136489.1, from coordinate 107,883,040 downwards.
GATTAGCAAGCTATTTTGTTGATGAATGCAATTCGACGACTCACTTTTCTAAAGTCAGACGTTTTTCTATAAAGACACTGAAATTACGGTAGAAACCACCTGGATGTTGCCAACATCCTAACTTAAATTAATTTTGGTAGGGCGAACTGGATTCGAACTTAATACATCCAGATTATCAGTCTTTATCGTTAACTAGTAATCTACCGTCACTTCCTAATAGTACGTTTAAGGAATCCCTCTTTATTTAGTTCCCGCCTCCGAGGATAAATTTTGATGCTTATCTAGTTTTATCCCTATACTAGCAGAGGTGTGGCTTGAAATTGCGTAACTCTTGGCACAAAAATTTCACGCGCAAGCACCCTTATCAATGAACTCGTCTCAAAATAACACATCCGTGTGAAAATAACATAATTCATCTACCTAAGTTGTATTTTCCTTTTAAATAAATAGAAAAAAAGGGTTTATTAATTTGAATATCAATACACAAAAAATATTATAGTATAGATTTAAAACTGAACACAATCTTAAATGAACAAATTGGCATAAAAGGTGTAGCGGTATTCAAACACGAACGTTAAAAAGCACGCGTCTCTAATTGTTTTCCTTCTTTTTTTTTTCTCCACTCCGTTTGGATTCCCTTTCTTCCCTGCTTCCTAAAGCAAGTACTTTTCACAAAGCCGTGATAGTTCAAAGAATCTTCAACCAATGAACTCGTCCCAGAATAACACATCTATGTGAAAAAAACATTATTCATTTATCTAACAAAGATTTTACTTGTTGTAAATCATACTTGCTATATGATTACTGTTTCTTGTTAATTTCAGTATTATGTGATTAGTAACTTTCAAAGTTTATCGGGTAATATTTACAGGCAAACACACACGCACTCCTCTACTGTTTCATTTATATAGGTAAATGGTTAAAACCTTCTTTGAATATAAACGCATCTACATTACATTATATATATATATATATCTATATATATATCTATCTATATATATATATATATAATGTGCATGCATATATAATCACGTCATTACATTACATTACATTACACACACACACACACACACATATATATATATATATATATATATATATATATATATATATATATATATATAATCATGTTGACACACCAGTTTTCGTCAGATCACCGAATTTAAGCTACGTTGAGCCTGGCAACTACCAGATGGCTGACCAGTTGGGAATTCTAGGCGCTGTATGTGCTCTCCGCTTATCTCGGCATTATCTCCAATCGTTCTGAACCCCCACTTACCACTGGTATTCAACAATGTCGATAAGGAGAGGCGTGGTTTGAGATTGCGGAACTCTTGCCACAAAAATTTCACGCGCAAGCACCTTTATCATGGGTATCCACAGCCTGTCAACTGAGAAAGCCTATATATATATATATATATATATATATATATATATATATATATATATATATATATATATATATATATATATATATATATATACACTTTTAGATTACCAAATCGTCTCAAATAATCTTACGCAATACAAAACATCAACAAAACACTCACAAAATCAACTCCAACTTCGGCAACCATCACATTGAATATTATCAAAGATTTAATACAGTTCTTTTAAAGAGAAACTCCTTTATCGCACAATACTATATCGTGATCAAGGAAAATATTTTGCAAACAGTTAACATAAAATAAACACTAACCAATAGCATTTTTGCAACATAATATATATATATATATATATATATATATATATATATATATATATATATATATATATATAAGCTATATTGACGACAAGCAATTTCTCCAGACGTCTTACATATCAACTATCCGACATTGAGCCCTACAATGTCACATTCTTTCAAACAACAAAACACCCCAATTTTCTTACATAGGGAAAATACTATAAACTACCGTTAAAATTATACATATACATGAATATATACGTCGGTTCCATATGCAATGAGCAGTACTTATAGAATAATACTAACCTAACAATGAAAACGTTAATATCAGTGCTGCAATATTAAATATACTCCACAATTAAAAACAATAGATATACAAAAATTAAGAATATATTAAGATATGTGTCAATTTGAATCAAGCTGAAACAAAATTTAAACCTTTAATCAATTCGTTTTAATACAAAATAATAAACAAAAAAAAAACGCTGAAATCAATTTAAGCGTAATTGAAAAAAACATATCAGTTGACTCACGGCAACGGTTAAAAAATAATGAACCAGTTATCTGCTTTATTTTAATCTCATAGCAATTTTTCTAGTTCAACTGTACCATAAAAACTGCTCCAATATAATCAAGTATCTAAGACACTTCGCTAATAATTCCATTATCATTAATAAAATCGATTTTTTCACATGATATTATTTATCTTCTGGTATGCAATTCTAATTGATTTTTTTTTAATAAAAGTTTCATTTTTGTTTTTGTCAGTCTTTAATGTGATTTCATTTTTGAAGATTTGCTATTCTAAAATTACCGATAATTACGTTTTAATTTCTTTAAATTCGTTCAATTTCATGAAACATTGTGAGTAAATTAATGTTGGATTTTCAATTTTGTGTCTAAAATTGGTTGTTTTTTTTAATTATTATTGCAGTTAAACATCAAAAAGCTAAAAAAAAAAAAAAGAAAGAAAAGAAAAACGTACTCGTGATGTCGTCGGTGATCAAAGCATTGAACAAAGGTGAGATTTCTGAACAAATTATACATTTAAAAATTGATTTCCGGTAAAGAAATAAATTTGAAACCAACAATCAATTTCACTTAAGTCGTGGTTAAAAAATGTAAAAGTTTCAGATAATATACTTGACGTGATCTTTTCGTGTTTACGAAAAACCAGTTGCTATCTCTTGTTTTAAATACAGGGAGACAATGTTTGTAATCCTTACCTATATTATGCATATATACAATAATTTCTAATTTTGCTAGAGTCATGATTAATAAATATATAATACATCGCTGCCAAGAAGGTGCAAATGCCGAGAGAATGCCTGAGAGAATGGTATAATGAGAAAGAAAGATTTTGCCCCGCTTTTACGCCAATAACATTTGTATAGACTGTATGCTGGAATCTCCTTCGGTATACACGTACAATTTTTATTTGAGTATATACTTAAACGTTTTCTCATTCCATCTCAGCGTATTTATTATTTAATCTTTGTAATTTTTGTAAAATTTAGTAATATTAGAGAACGAGGAAAAGTATCTTAACCTCCCAGAGTAATAGTTATTCATTGTTACTCATAAACACTGAGGAGGAAGTATATTAAAACACACACTTTTGTATGGCCGTTATTATGTTCTAATCTTGAAATTGTAAGTCAAAAGCTACATGTTTTCATAAGAACTTTGTATATCTCACATACTATCACGAAGCATTGATCACTATTCAAGTAAATACTAAAATATAGAATATAAATACATTATACAGATACATGATAAAAGAGTTGCCCTGAGGAAAACACCACTGCAGTTTTATCTTAAAACATTTTAATAGGAGAAAATCAATTCAGGTAACTTGATTATGTAGTAGAGCTGACATCTATTCGATTTAGCTGCCTTCAGCCTCAATCATCGGCTCGATATGGGTCCAGAATTGAGAGCATATCTTTTCCACAAGCGACAGCGGGAGCCCGGCGAAAACACGGCGGATGGCGGCGATCATGATGTCTTTAGTGTTTTGATAGGCCATGTTGGTGATGTTCTTCACGTATGACCAAATGAAGTATTCCAGCGAGTTCATGTCGGCGGAGGAGGGGGAGTGAGAGAAGAGTGAAAAGCCGGAGCACTCCTTCTAAAGCAAAACCTTTGGACTTGTGGGCCGACACCGTCTTGCTGTAACAACTAGGATCTGCCAGCGTCCAGCTGATTGCACAAGGGAATAACCACACTCTTCACCACATCCAGGTCTACTTTGATGTTGACTTTCAAGCCGACCTCAAAGATATGAGGTGGCATGATTTGGCCCTCACTTGAAACTACTCCAAAGACTATAATCGTGGCCGGAAACATTATTTTCATCACTCGCGGCACGTCCCTGTCATTCTTGCCAACCTAACGATGCATTTTGTGCGTATTGCTAATGGTCCTGCCGTCAAAACCTGGATCGCTAGAGAACATGAGTTGTACAGCGGCGCATCGTTCGTTGAATATTGTGTCACTTTCAGATGATATCAGGATCCTATCGCTCTTGCGATTTGTACAGAACTGCCCGCCTAGTAGATGGTCTGCAATAAGAAAAGAAAACTAGTTTTCATTCAACGGACATGGAATCATGTCGTTTTCCTAGAGCGACAATTGTATCGTTACACCCTGTATATCCTTACAATATGAATATATTCATGTGAGATAGTTATAATTATATATTTATATGTATATATACAGATACATATAGTAACTTCCTTCAGTCTTCGCAGACTATGGATACTAACTGTAAAGGTACCTGTGCGTGGAATTTTTGTGGCAAGCGTTGCGCAATCGCCAACCACACCTCTCCTGGGTCGGTGTTGTTAAATACCAGTGGCAAGTAGAGGTTCAGAATGACTGGAAACACTGCCAAGATAAGCGGAGAGTACATACAGCACCTAGAATTCCAAATGGTCATGAATCTCGTACTAGCCAGGCTCAACGTTGTTTATCTTCGATAATCTGACGAGAACCTGTGTGTCAACGTGATTATTTCGCGTGTGTGCGTATATACAATACTGTGTGTTAAGATGATTTTGTCGTAGGTATTAAAAATAATTATATTATTATGTATACGAAAGTGCATTTTTACTTAAATGCAAGTTGAAAATAATTTTCCCTTTTACCAATTTGGTACCATCGAAGGAGGAATGGCATATGATGAATCGTAGACGACGAAACACGTGTCAGTGGATAATTATATTTAAAAAACAATACATATATATATATATATATATACATGTATTTATATGCATGTATTTACACACAAAGATGTATTTATATGTATTTACACCAAAAGACGTATTTTAAATGTGTGTCAATATGTATGAATGCATTCATGTTCATATTTCTACTGTGTTTAACAATTAAAAAAAAATCATTTGCAAAATAAAATATGCATTAAAAGTTTTCTTAAAAAGTATAAAAAAATTAATAGTAAAAATATGCATTAAATGGACACGTCAAAGGTATAAGTTTTAATAAAAGTGGGCAGACATTTTGTCAATAAAATCTGGTTTTAACATGGTAAGTATTCTACGCTACGTTCGCCCAGATACAGATTTATCTTTTTATCGCTGCATATCACCCAAACAACAGACGCTTAGCAAAGTTTACCAACTACATAATAATACCATGCCAACACTATTTCATGTCCGTACGTACGTTAGCACTTCTCACTTAAAAAAATTGAAATGCAAGATATTTAATTAAATAATATTGCATCGAATATACAGCTGTGTCGAACATAAAACTGACTGAACCTGGGTGTGTTGTTTTCGTGTAAGCATACAAATATAACATATGTTGTTCTTTTCTTGAGGGGCTCCGAACGTAGAATACCGATCGGGCTGCCAAGACATTTTTGATAAGCCAGAATTATCTTTCTTTAGGCTTTTATTACATCCGACCTATGTCTAATTTACTTGCCATGGGAGGATGATAAATAAAATCGAAGTTTAATATATGTTCTGTCCGAATCAAATAAAATCGTAACGTGGGGTGTGCGTTCTCGCTGAATATTAAAAAAATGGAAATATTTCATAAACTTCTACAAGGGTATAAGAGTTAGATCTTCAGAGCCAGATACATTCTAGAACTACATTAACCAAAGTACTCACATACGTATATTGCAACTTCAACAAAGGGGTTACAATAATATTATAGGGTCTGTGTTCAAACGAGGCGTTCATGGAACTGAAACGTGTCACAGACTCATATAATGATATAACTATGGATTTTTCACGGGTTTCGTTACTCTTAATATAAATTGCCTATAATATTTTCAGTTTATTCTTTTTTAATAGAGATCGCTTCAGACAATTCCACTTGAAAACGGACATTTTGTAGCCAGCTGCTTTACAGGCGTGTAGTTACGCAAACTTTGTTTATGGACGTTCGGTTTCGTAGACAGAGAAGAAAAATGCATTATTGACAGTGGCTGTAGTAAGACGAGTTTGTTTCCGAATGTTTTACATGGGGGCGGGGCTATAGATTAACCTGAGCCGAATGTACCCCATTAAAATAATAATAGACTAGAAAAAAGATTAACAACCTATTTTCCACGATAAAGAGGACATGGAAAATAGAAAGGGAACTAGATTTCGAAGGCAGTTTATTACTCTTTGGCTTGAAAGTGACTCTTAGCGGCATCTCGTCAGATAGCCAATCTTCTGACTACTGAACTGTTATACAAGTAGATAATTGCGTCAGTAAGATCCTTTGTGAAACTGAAGAATGTTCCAACAATTTTTTTTTTCCGATGAATGAATTTGATGTTAGTTTTCCGTTTCAGGTGTGAAGTAAAAGGCAGCCTCAGAAGCTTATCAAAGCAAAAGGCTTTCTCAAGGATAGAGACAGTTCTTTTTAAATTTCGGCAAAGTGATGATCCGAATATTAGTAGTGAAAAGCAAGAAACTTGGTGTTAAGGGCATTAAAAGTAAACCAATCACTGTAAGATCGTATCTTTCAGTCAGCTATCATTATCGCCAAAAACCAATAACAAATAACTACACGTTTATGAACAATAAATCATTCCAGTATTACAGGTGAGACTATCTTAGCATGAAGGTAAATCTCGAGACTTAAAAAGAGTAAATTCCAACTTTAATGTTACGAAAGCTTAAGTATATAATCTTATATATTTATCTAATTATCTAATTATGTATATAATCCTTATTGCAATGTTGATGAACATCTATTGTGTTACACTGTCCCTAGAAAATGACTAAATTTGAAGGATCGTGAGAAAAAAATCAAACTTCAAGGAATCTTATTTTACTAGAGACTGATTCCAGTAGGTAAATTAAATTCGAATCTGAAATAGCTGAATTTTAAAAATAAAGATTTTGACCTATATCATTCTCCCTCTTTAATTTAAAAGAAACTTATCTTTTATAATATTGAAAAATATATGTCCACCAGTCCATGTAAAATAGGGGTTTAAAATTAAAGGATTCTAAATTTCACGAAATCATTCAATATTTCTTTCTTTCTTTATTACGTATCTTTATTTGATGTATTCTGTCGAAAAATGTTTTACATGTAAATTTGGATTTACGGCTTTTATTTATGGTTGTTGCGTCAAAGTCTGTTTCCTATTGTTGTCGTATTGAGCTTTTTATTTGGTTGAGATTGATATGTAAATATCAATAGTTATATCAGATTGAAGTTTACATTTACTTTTGTTTGGTAAACTTTCTCATCAACTGCCTGATTTGAATTATATATATATATATATATATATATATATATATATATATATATATATATATTTAACAAATAAATGAAAAAGTATTTATTCAAAATTTCATGATGTTAACCATCTTAGAATTTATTTCTTTAATTCCATTGACACTTACAGTTCTTGATAGTAACTGTTTCAATTATTATATTAATCAAAGAATCTATTTTGTTTTTAACTCATCCGAGGAAGTAGCAACTATAAATCTATAAAAAGAAAAACATGCATTTAGGCATAATACAAAACCCAAAATTTGAGAGAGTAGTTGAAATTACCTTATTAAATAATTAAAGAAATAAATTGTAAGATGGTCAACATCATGAAAGTTGTCATTTATTTGTTCTGTGCTCTGGAATCACACTGAGTTTCTTAAATTAAGGATTTGTATATATAAAAAGTGAAAAATAATTGGAAAATCATATTTCTACAGAAATATATATATATATATATATATATATATATATATATATATATATATATATATATATATTCTAGAACTACATTACTCAAAGTACCCAGATAGGTATGTTGCAACTGCAGCAAAGGGGCTACAATGATCTCATAGGATTTGCGTTCAAACCAGACGTTCATGAAATATAAATATAAGGAAGCGATGCTCTTTGTGTAGACAAATTGAGCTTAGGTATTTGCACAATGTCAAAACATTGTTAATTCACTGCCCACGTAGCAGCAGCTGAATAGCGCAACAGGTAGATGTTCCGAATGTCATTTGGGCGATCGGATTTCGATCCTGGCTTGAGTTAGTTGTTTGTCTAGCCGCACTGATGAGCTGTGAAACAGCGAAACAGTACTGTATGTGGATGACTATATATATATATGTGTGTGTGTGTGTGCGTGCGTGCGCGCGCGCGTGTGTATTTCAAGGGATACAATAGAAAAGCAGAATAAGTTGCATGCATAGAAATAATATTGAATTTAAGAGCATAATATAAGCGTTCAATGACAACCGATGCGAAATAGTTTGCTAAATGCTTAACAGAATTATTTCCACCCGCAACCTAAACTTTGTAAAAGTCACAACATTCGTTAAACTCAGCAGAAACATGGATAAATCAAGAAACTTAGCAGAAAGATCAATGATCAAAGAAAGACTTTTTTGCGAAATGTTTTTATTTATTATTAATTGTGTGAGATTTTCCTTTGCGAACGCTTCAAGCGTGTAAAAGGTATTTCTATGTATCCTGGGTGTCCCATGTAAGAAGGCGGATCAGTGTTCGCCGTTTTGAGGACGAAGCGCGGGTATATCGGTGGAAGACCTTACAATCTTTCAGCACGTATCTGGTCAGATCAAAGGAAAAAATATTGTTCAACATTTAAGTCGCGACTGTTCTAGTGTCTCCCAAGACAGATGATGTTGAAAAAAAAAAGATTTTTCAAATTCTGAACATATGATTACAAAACTTAATATTGTGAGCTACGTAATACGCTAATCACAACTCGGCACTCCTATAACAAAGTCCGATGTTTACGTTTCATCTGCTTCGGCGCATGTAACTTAAATAAATATATTCACTTCTCTGTATATTACATATCTAATAAATAAAAGCCTATATGTCTGTCTGTCCGCCTATCTGTCAGTCTGTCTGTTTGCTTGTTTGTCCGCCTGTTTTGCGGTTTGAGTACTATCAAAGTAGTGGACGGATGTTTGTTTAAAATAGAGATTTGGCGAGGTTATTTGCAGGCATCGCTCCCGTGGGTCGATCGGTAGAACTGCTGACTATCAACGCGACGATTCTAGGTTCAATCTTTGACTTGGGAGAGGTGCTAGTGTAGCGGCACTGATCAGTTGTGAAACAACGAAACCGGACTGTATGTCGATGACTACAAATGTATTTAAGCCCCCCCCCTCTTTGGGTAGAGCACTGTCGTAAATAATCTCACCGGCTACTTAATTGGCTGAAAAATGCGAGGCTCGGTGTTTGTTTACAAATAAGCGATTTGAGCACTATAAAAGTGGTGGACGGATGTTTCTTTAAAATAGACATTTTGGCGAGGCTATTTGCGGGCATCGCTCCCATGGGTCAATTGATAGAACTGCTGATTATCAACGCGACAGTTCTAGGTTGAATTCTAGGCTTGGGAGAATGCTAGTCTAGCGGCACTGACGAGTTGTGATACAACGAAACCGGACTGCATGTCGATAATGGATACGGCTTCCGCTAATCGAGCCAGAGATGTCTCGTGTCGCGGGGTTCGAATCGTTCGACTGGTAGTAATCGTGACACCCTGCACTGAAGAATCCCGAAAGGATGAAACACTAGTGTCTGTAGGTATTTAATTATTATAGTAAAAAAAATAATTATATATATATATATATATATATATATATATATATATATATATATATATATATATATATATATATATATATATATATATATATAAGATATATAAGTGTGCTCTTAGCGGCAATATAACGCAATGTATCTGTCTGTCTCCATATTTTCAAACTTTATTTTTTCCGAAACTAAAAAGCAGAGCGGCACTAAGGGTCTCAAATGATTGCATTTTTATGAACCGTTCTTTTATGGGTCTTTAGCTGGTAAAAATAGTTTTAAGGGATCAAAAATTGGGCCAAAGTTGCAAAAAATCGTTGTACATTTATACATTCATCTTAATTTATTTTCGATAAGTTCATATGAGTACCACATTGGTACAGTGAAAACGTCAACAGCTTGAAAGGCTGCAGGTTTATTTTCAGTTTCGATTCTAGCTGATGGCGCCCAAATATATTTTTTTTTTACGTCATCACCCTATCATAACAAATACGAGATCTGGACACCTTAAAATATTATATTTAAGCGTATTTTACGACCGGACACAGCCGCCCCTGGTTATTATATATATATATATATATATATATATATATATATATATATATATAGAGAGAGAGAGAGAGAGAGAGAGAGAGAGAGATGTAGATATATATACTTGTTTAAATATGTATATATATATTTCAAAAACACACACACATATATATATATACTTGTTAGATATATAAAACGCACCCATATATATATATATATATATATATATATTTATATACACGTGTGTACGTTTATTTATAGATAAGTAAAATAGTAACTGAATTCCCTCTACCTTTTTTATTAGGCAGTGAGTTTTCTATTTCTACTATTTTATAAAAATCACTTGTGTGTGCATGTATGTGTGTGTGTGTTTGTGTGTTTATGTGTGAGTGTGTGTAAGTTCCTTCATCATAGATTTCGAAACGGCTGAGCTTATTCTTTGCAATTTCAAAAAATGGTAAGTCATCCAATAAGTATCGAAAATTGAAAAAAAAAAAAACGCTCTTAAGAATAGCCTTCTTCTTATAGATAAGAAACAATTTTACAGTGGAATATTTTACGTTACACCGGCCGGTATTACGTAAAATATTCCTCTGTAAAAATCATTTTTTCATCTATAACAGACGAAAGACTATGCTTAAGATCGCCAAGCCCAAATATCAGCTGACCTGATATTGTAAATAAACACAGACGGAAATTGATGAACGTCAGTATATCATTATTGTATTGTGAATTAGTCTATCGGACAAATTATTCCTCATAATATATAATATTTAATAGAGGACTGATTCTATAATAATACAGAGTCAATCTGCATAAAATAAAATATCATGTGTAAGGGTATTGGACGATCGGACAACGCCGAACGGCCAACTAGTAAAAATATAGAGAAAGGTGTTCTGTTTTTTTAGATGGGTAATTTTAAATTAAGATACATCACTAAAATACTTGCATATTATAAACATATTAAGTTTATTACAAAGACCACAATTTTTGGCATTTATATTTTAAATACAATTTTGGACTTTGGCCTTGAAGGTCGATTGCATATTGCATAATCTTGAGATCAATTTTTCACAACCATCTACACGTTAATTTAGTTGCCTGTCTACCCGCAATGATGAGCTGTGATACAGCGTAATAGTACTGTATGTGGATGACTATAATGCTCTCTATCTTGGGTTTAGCATATTGGGAAGTGATATACAAACTACCATTGGCGTATTAAGCAATGCTCTTTGTGTAAACAAATAGAGCTTCGCCATTTGAACGATGTAAAAACATCGTTAAGTCACTACCCGCACAGCAGCAGCTGTATAGCTTAATGGTTAGAAGCTTTGACTATCGTTTGGGAGGTCTGGCTTCGATCATAGCTGGAAGTAGTTGCCTGTTTAGCTGCACTGATGGGCTGTGATACGGCGAAACTGTACTATATAATGTTTTATCTATCTTCCTCTCTCTCCTTCTTTCTCTCTCTCTCTCTCTCTCTCTCTCTCTCTTTCTCTCTCTATGTATATATATATATATAGAGAGAGAGATAGAGAGACAGAGAGATAGAAAGAGAGAGAGGTTGGGAGAGAAAACAAAAGAGATAAATTCATTTTACTTCAGTTTCATGGAGACGTACATTAACAAAAAGTTGTTTCGTTTTTTTTTTGTTTGTTTTTTTTTTTACTAAGTGTGGTTTAGTAAAACGAAACACGCTTTAAATTAGATGTCTTTTGAACACATATTGTATTCATGGAATTTTGAAAACTATTCCTCTCTTCGCATATCCATTGGGAAAGGGAAGAGGAAGAATTAAAATTTAGATAAAAGAAATTGTGTAACCCTGCATGAATCTGTGGCTTGGTTGTGGCATCGATCGGGGTGAGACTTTCAAATTCCATCGCCTTCAGCCACAGGTTTTATCGCCATGTCAGTATGAAGGACACCGTTCGGGTCTGCGTGTCGATAATTCAAATGTTTGAATCATTTAATCGCCATTGACGCGTTGATTAGTGATTTCAAACAAGCTGTGCGTTTTGCGTGCTTTGTTGAAAACCGGTAAACAATGTCGGACATGAAATCTTGCCTCAGGCAAATCCGGACACCTTTTCGCTTTCGGCTGACCTCTCGGGTCACCGGCATCCCGCTTCCACGATTGGTTTTATTTACAAATCAAAATCCTTACTACGTACCCACCCGAAATGCAAACACCGTTAAATGCAATTCCAATACAAAACGGCATTTTTCGCACCGGGGTGGGCAAATGACTTTATCTCCACATTTCCTTGGTGGATAAAATGAACGAATATGTCGCCTAACAGAAACGGCCAGCATGTCTTCGAAACGAATAAAAAGAGAACAGAAAAAAATAGAAGAAAACGGTTTCGAAAAGAAAGACAAAAATTAAGGAAAAAGTGAGAAGGAAAAGATAGAGAGAACTGGTTAAAAAAAATAGAAAAAAGAAGAAAAGTGCAGATAAAAATAGAATCCGACGAAAAAGAAAAGAAAAATTCCAAATCAAGAAAATAAAAGAAAGAAAAAAAAGAAGAAAAGTGCAGGAAAAAATAGAACAAGACGAAAAAGAAAAAAAATCAAAACCAAGAAAAAAAAAGAAATAAAGGAAGAAATAGACCTTATGTTTATATTCGGCAGCCTTATTACTTCCTTCTTCTTTATTTT
>NC_136489.1:107800097-107865097 GCF_053919585.1 Euprymna scolopes | reverse complement strand
AGTTAAAACGGTAGGGAACGCGGTTTGAATGCTTAAGCTTTATGGTTTCGATTCTAGCTAGTGGTACCCAAGTCATTTAATTTTAACTTTTGCCATCAGTTTGGTTTGGTTTGGTTGTTTTGTTTTACAACATATCAACCTTTTTTTTTATGATTTAATGCCGAATCCAACTATTTTGGAAATAGTTTTTTATGCTTTAAGTTCTTTATATCTTCAAATAATTATTTGTAGAGTTTGGTGGTTGTTTTATGGCATATCAACCCTTTTTCGGGTTATTTTATGTCGAATCCAGTTATTTTGAAAATAGTATTCATTTTGCATCCAGTTATTTTGTTGAAGGTTTTCATTACTCTAGCATTTTGTATTTTCAACCGCTAGTTTGTAGTGTTTGGTTTGGTTGTTTTGTAGTGGATTTTATCGTTTTTGTTCCCCTCCCTGCAGAACAGGAATGAGTCTTGCAGTGGAAAAGGCAAAAGGATTAAAATATCAATGTTTGGCACAGTCTTAGTAAGGAAATCAGTCAAGAAGTGGTAGAGATAGAAAGAGAAAAGGGGAATGGAAAGAAGAAAAGGGGGAAAGGTGGGTTGTTTTTTTCACTTTTTTAATTTTTTTTTTTTTCAGAGCGTAATTAAGTTTTGCAAAAGTAAAACAAAAAACATCAATGTTAGATGCATTTCGTCTCTGGAAGCCTATATCTTCAGACAGCCTGATCTGGTAGCACTGCTTTGAAATCAGTAATATATATTAGGTACAATATACCATTAAATAGAGAATTGTCTTTGTAATCTTAAATACAAATATCTGATTGAATTAAAACATATTTAAGCATATTTTACGATGGGACAAAGTCGGGTGCTCACTGCCAGTCAATGATAAAAATGTATGAATAGGATATAAACAAAAAAAAAAAAAGGTAAAGAATAAATAAGAATTAAAAAATCCCCCAAAAAGAAGAATGTCAGTAATTCAATGTACTTGCAACCAATTTTGTTAGGAACTATTTTTCATTAATGACCTTTTAACCAATTGAAAATTGCGCTTGTTTTGGAATTCTTATAGATGTTCAATACTTTTTGCCGAATGAGTCTACTACAACAAAAAAAAAAAAAAATGCCGGAAACCAGTAGTGGAATATAATCTTATGAGTTAAATTTTTTCTGGGTCTCTGTCTTCGGGTAAATGAACATTTTGGGAGAGTATAAAATGCTAAAATAAACTTAAACAAGCATAAGCTTCTAAATATAAAAAAAATATTAATAAAAATATCAGTTATGTTTGGTTTGTCTCATTCGCGGCTTTTTCAACCAGGTTTTTGTTTGCTTTTTTTTTTATATAATTGGGAAACAGAGTGAAAAATTTGTAGTGTCTCTTCATCCGCATGTCAACAAATCAATCAATTTTTGCAAGTGCACCAAGCCATGTTAAAGACAAATATCACACTAACTAGATACCATCCGAATGTTTGTCGAAGGGCATATTAAACCGGAATGTGCTAGGCATCGTCACGTTACGCCGTAAAATAAATAGAAGGATGCCTAGCATCCGATAGTCACATGACTTGCTAACGTCACAAAATAATGTGAAATGATAACAGTACTGATTATTACGAGGAATGGTCATTTTCTGTTTGAATTTTCACAGATGTTTTCGAGGGATTAAAGAAATACTGTTTCAAAAGTGTCAGTATTTTCTTTTTACGAAAATATAAAGAATGCGTTTACATTTAGATATGTACAATTAAAAAAAGAGTAATTTTGCCGCGAAAGTATTATGAAGTTTTATATTTGATTAAGTATATTTAATTACTAATGCACATGTAGCTTCTATTTTAGGTTTTAAAATAATTTTCAAATTAGATTTTTTACAGTACATTTTCTGTATAATACAACCAACATCTATAATCATATAGTTTCCCATGAGTATAAAAAAAATGGTTCGTTTTAATTCATTAAATCGATTTTCTTTTAGTTTTAAATCTTGTTAAACAAACAATCAATTTTTGCACAAGATTTTTTCGATATTTTCTCTAACATTAGTATCTATGTATTTTTACATTTACATTAGTATCTATATATTCAATCTCATATTTTAATCTATGCAGATGGCGTATATATTTATATAGATCCAATCCCCTATTGATTATCATATATTACGAGGAATATTTTGCCCGGTGGAATAATTCGCAAAAAATAAAAATAAAAACTACTACTACTACTACTACTACTACTACTAATAATAATAATAATAATAATAATAATAATAATAATAATAATGCCGTTCATCAAATTCAGTCTGTGTATGTTTACAGTAACACGTCAGCTGATATTTGAGTTGAGGATAAATGCCCTGGAAAAGTTACTTTAATGTTTAGTTTAACATGTGCAAATGAAGAAATGATTTGCGGCGATTTTCAATAGGTTACTCCTTGTTTATTGAATTAATTAATAAGAAATATATAAAATAAAATGGTAAAGTAAATCTGGGCCTGAACAGAGAATTATCCCAGCTGTAGTCGGATGCTGTAGCACTCTGTTATATCTCTGAATTATAATGAATCTGTTTTGTTTTGTTTATAAAGAAGAAAGGGTTGGCTGAAATTTTTGTTCTCCTCTTGGCCGATATAACGTAAAATATTCCCCTTTAAAAATTATATATTTTTTATCTATAAAAGTGAAAAGCTATTTTTAAGATCAGATTTTTTCGATTTTCGATATTTTTCGGATAAATTTCTGTGCAAAACATATCTAAGAACACTGCCAGACATATAAAATGCCACCAAACTACCATAGCCTTGAGCCCCTTGAGAAGCATAGGCCGACCACAACTTTTGTAGATGCTTTTATAGCGAGGAGTTCTGTTTTGGGGATGGTGTTGGTCCCACGCCCAACCTTCCCAGATGGTACATATAGCGCCTAGCCTTCCGAAATGGTCACCCATCTGATACTGACCAAGTTCAACGTTGCCTAACTTCGGTAATCTGGCGAGTATCGACGTGTCAACGTGATTGTGCTGTACAGACAAATAAATTAGCATTGTGTGAAATGTCCAAAAAATAGGCTAAGCCTTTCGAACCCTATGAGGAACTATCTTCCCCTCTTCTCTCTCGCTCTCTTTCTCTCTCCCTCTTTATCTCACAAACACGCACGCACGCACGCACGCACACACACATACACACACATAGAAAGTGACTTTTATAAAATATTAAAGACAGTTTCAAATTTTTGGCATAAACACGTTTTATAACACCAACAAAATTCATTAATTTATTAGTTTTTGTTGATCATACAGTATGCTGACTATGCTGAAGTAGTAACGTAATTATTTAGAAACTCTTGGTTAATTAAATTATTTAACAGTTTATTTTCTATTAATTTGATTGGAAATATATTTGTTTATCTTTATTATTGAAATCCTTTGAGATGAGTAATTTGTACATTTATTTATTTACTAGCGGGGGTACCCGGCGTTGCCCGAGTGTTTGTTTCCGGGACGGGGGGGGATTTAAAAAATGTTATGGTAGGCAAGTAGGAAGGATCAAACCCGGAGTCATGAGTAAAAGTAGGAAAATAAAGTGTGAAAAAAAACAAAAAAACATCTGCAACGTTAACAGTTCGGCCACCAAGAAAAGTCCATTCCAGTTGTTTAGGAAAAAAAAAGAAACGACTACGGTAGGTCGGCGCGAACGTGAAAATATAATGTGAATTGTCCAGCACGCTAACAACTACGCCACAGAGCACTGCAGCTTAGTTTAGTGATTTTAAATAACTTCACATGAAAGAACTACGAAGCCAAACCGGTGTTCTCTTCTCAACTGTTCCTTGTGAACGATCCCCAAACGGTGTTAAGTGGTGGCAGGGGGAGGAGGAATTTATTAGAGAGAAAATATTTTACCACTTCCATTGATCTTAACTGATTTTGGCCGTGACTTCTCAGCAGAAAAAGTATAGAAATCTAAGATTATCGAGGAATTTGAGAAATAATAAGCCTATAACACATCTCAGATATTGTTCTGCCATTTGTGCATATTATATTTGCATGAAATATCTTGATTTTTAATCCTATTAATGTCAAAATCAGACGGGAAAAAATGAGTTCATTTTATTTATATAGATAGAAAAGATAGATAGATAGAAGAGAGAAGATAGAGAAGAAGAGAAGAGATTAATTTATTTTTTATTTCGGACTACTAGTCCCATCTTTATTAGTTGTTGTTTTTCATCTTTTATTGGATTGTTTATTCACAACGCTTCGGCCAACTAATTCCTCTGGCCTTCGTCAGGTGGTAACCGCGACGGATAGGAACTTCGAATCTCCTAACTGCATTCTCAGCCATCACTGCCATCCGTAGTTGTTGTCGTCAACAACAACTAATAGAGATGAGACTAGTAGTCCGAAATAAAAATAAATTAATATATATAATGCTCATCTAAAAAAAACAATGAATTCCAATTAAGGAATGATATTTATTTATTTATTTATATATTTATTTATTTATTTATTTATTTATTCATGTATATATTTATTTATTTATTTATTTATATATTTATTTATTAATTTATATATTTATTTATTTATATATATATATTTATTTATTTATTTATTTGCGGGCCGTTATCCTCATCTTCATAGTTGTGGTTTCACGACTTTTCACTGGCGAAGACCATAGAAATAGTTGGCCGAAACATCGTGAAGCAAGAACTATTAAGATGAAGATAATAATCCGCAAATAAATAAATAAATAAATAACTTTGTATTTAAAATATTTGTTGAAATTTAAACCGTTTTCGTTTTTAAAAGTTCTTCATCATTCGATTTTAATTCGTTTGTTTAATTATTGTTTGTTTATTTCCTTAATTTATTATTTAAGTTTTGCTGTATTTGATTGTTTCCTGCTTTAAATATCCATAATGTTGCATATATAATTCTTCTTTATTCTTTTTTTAATTAATATACTGTTTCTGTATAAATCGAACCGTGTTTCTTTTTTTCTATGGAGTTTTAAAGTAAGTTTTACTTTTTTCTGTTGTTCTTGGCATCCGGGCCTGGATCAAAGTGTAGTATCTGTTCCGGCAGATGCTGCAAGCTATGACTAGCTATGACTAGCTATGACTAGCAAAGACCAGATGTGGGGGCAACCCCACATGCCTGACCTTTAACCAGCTCCCATTTCCCACCTCTCGGGAGCTGGTCCCCTTTTCCCCTTCCCCTCCCTTCACTCCTCACATTAAAAATTGGCCTTGTGCCTAATTTGCTCGGTGGGGGAGCAAATAAATACCATCTGTTCCGGCAGATACTGCAGGCTATGACTGGCTATGACTAGCAAAGACCGGATGTGGGGGCAACCCCACATGCCTGACCATTAACCAGCTCCCATTTCCCACCTCTCGGGAGCTGGTCCCCTTTTTCCCTTCCCCCTCCCTTCACTCCTCACATTAAAAATCGGCCTTGTGCCTAATTTGCTCGGTGGGGGAGCAAATAAATACCATCTGTTCCGGCAGATACTGCAAGCAAAGACCAGATGTGGGGGCAACCCCACATGCCTGACCTTTAACCAGCTCCCATTTCCCACCTCTCGGGAGCTGGTCCCCTTTTTCCCTTCCCCCTCCCTTCACTCCTCACATTAAAAATCGGCCTTGTGCCTAATTTGCTCGGTGGGGGAGCAAATAAATACCATCTGTTCCGGCAGATACTGCAAGCAAAGACCAGATGTGGGGGCAACCCCACATGCCTGACCTTTAACCAGCTCCCATTTCCCACCTCTCGGGAGCTGGTCCCCTTTTTCCCTTCCCCCTCCCTTCACTCCTCACATTAAAAATCGGCCTTGTGCCTAATTTGCTCGGTGGGGAAGCAAATAAATACCATCTGTTCCGGCAGATACTGCAAGCTATGACTAGCTATGACTAGCAAAGACCAGATGTGGGGGCAACCCCACATCCTTGACCTTTAACCAGCTCTCATTTCCCACCTCTCAGGAGCTGGTCCCCTTTTTCCCTTCCCCCTCCCTGCACTCCTCACATTAAAAATCGGCCTTGTGCCTAATTTTCTCGGTGGGGGAGCAAATAAATACCATTTGTTCTGCAGATGCTGCATTTAAGGTAAGTTGTCCCGGTCAATGGATGGGAAACCCTCTATAATGAAACAATTATTTTTGGTAGCCAGAGTGCCCCCCTTTTGCCTACTTTTAAGGGAGCTGGTTTTTACCCCACATTAAAACAGCTTTGTGCCTAATTTGCTTTGGTGGGGAAGCAAATAAATACAATAAACGAAATTAAGTCTTTAAAATCAATAGGACGACGGAAATCAAAGGCGACTTTGATTAATTCTTGTTTCTTTTTTAATTAATATTGAATGAGTTCAATTTAAGTATAAATCGTATCTCTTTTTCTCCTTTTCAATGTAATTTTTAAATTGTTTCTAATTCTCATTCACTATCGACGGGGTAAGTGTACTTAACAGATTTTTCTTGTTTCAACTTCAGGCCTGACGTCATTTTCAAGTGGGCAGGCTTTCTATTTATTTCCCGATTCACGCGTCACTAGCGCCTTTGAAATAGTTGTTCCAGGACGAAGAAACACGTACGGATAATGATGCATTTCTCCTGTTGAAACGAAAACGTTAAATATATATGGAAAAGTGATGACCCACTCTAAAATGTTAATTTTCTTTTATTTCAAAATTTCTTTCATATTATTTATAAATTCTGTTTAAACGTATTAGGTCAAAAAACAAAGTAGGTCTTCATTTTTTTTTTTTAGGCGTTAAACGACGTTGGGTCACGTCGTAAAAAGTTTACCTCTTTATTAATTAGAAAATTAAGTTTTAAATTGATGAGATTAACGTGAAAAAAGAGAAAAAAGTGTAACTTGTGGTATTTCGTACATCAGCTGCAAGTGTATAAAGGCAGATAACTCTGGATGCAGAACCTTATGTATATGTACATGGCATTTGGTAATGTCGTATGCGAAAAATTATCATCATTCTCTGCTCGTTTGAACAGATTCAGTCTTTGAAGTCCTTCTTTGTAGATAAACGTTGAGAATCGCATTACTATACACCGTTTTGTAAAGTTTTTTTATGCACACAAACAAAAAATCGCTTGTCTCGTTGGTTTTACAACCTGTCAATGCTTTTTAGGACCAATACAATATGTCTATTATAAACAATTTTATATATAGACTTAGTTACAGATGGATTTTCTATTTTAACAAAAATACGACAAAGGAAGTAAAATAAAGCAAAAAAAAAAAAAAAAAACAGATTAATAAAATAAAAAATAAAAATAATCCTTGACCTTAAACTTGAAATACTCGATTACTAAGGTATCATTTTCCACAATACTGATGTCCATGCACAGAATTTATATATGCATTAAATTTGTCTGCGTTTCTTCCAAGTTTAACGAATGCTATGATTTTGTAAAAAGTCTGGATGGTGGGATGAAAGGATGTTTTTTAGGCATTGGGCATATTATTTGGTATCGGTTGTAATTGAACACTTATCCTGTGCTCTTAAATTCATTATTATTTCTGTGCATACAACTTATTCTGCCTTTCCGTTGTATCCCTTGAAGTACGCACACGCGCGCGCACACACACACACACACACACACACATATATATATATATATATATATATATATATATATATATATATATATATATATATATGTTTTGGATGTTTTGATGGCAGTATTGATACGTCATATATCAAAGGATACAAACACAGATGGACAGGGCACGTAGCCAGACAACAGATGCTTAATCATGACAGCTGAATGGACACCTCGTGAATATAAGCGGCCAAAAATAAGACTAAGAACGAGATGGAAGGAGGACCTAATACAACACACTGGTCCTACATGGCAGTGGATAGCTCGGGACAGAGTTGGATCGCTAAATTCCAGGGGAGGGTTCCTCATTGAGTGATAAAACCCATATATATATATATATATATATATATATATATATATATATATATATATATATATATATATATATACTGTGTGTGTGCATATATCTGTACATATATATACATACATATTACATATACATACATATTACACAAATATTTATACGTAGATATACATACATATGCATAAAGATATACTTACAAATATATATATATATACACACACGCACACGCACACACATATATATATATATATATATATATATATATATATATATATATATATATATATATATACGGCGATTGAAAGTAACTCTATTTTGAGATACATACAATTTATTTATTAACTATAATTTAAAAAATTAATGAATATGATTAGAATTATATAATGAATATTTAAAATTCAATATATCACACTTCATTCCACGCTAGCTTTTCAAATTGACACGAGAAACTCTTGCGGAAATGGTAGGCATAACGTCACGTATTCAACCTTCAAGTTCTTCTAAATTGCTTGGTTTGGTTGAGTGACTTGCTCTTTCAGCCAACCCTAGAGAAAAAAATCACAGGGCGTTTAATTAGGACTTCTGGCATGCCATTCGTTCGATCCTCGACGACCCATCTATTTTCCGGAGAATTGGGCATTCGGCCATTCCCGAACGACAATAGCAAAGTGTGGAAATATCTCATTATGTTGGGCCATGAAATTTGGCCCATTATTAGTGCTTGCGATAATATTATGGATTTGAAATTTTTTACAAGGTAGTGTTCTTTCAAACTTCGCTATTCTTGTTCGTGAATGTCATGTGAAAATGAAATGTGAATGAATATAAAATCTGTTCGTGTCAAACTACACACACACACACACACACACACACATACATGCATATATACATACATATATATACATATATATATATATATATATATATATATATATATATATATATATATATATATTATATTATATTATATATACCTATAGACACTAGTGTTTCATCCTTTCGGGAATCTTCAGTGCAGGATGTCACAAACACCACTCGACTAGCTATATATATATATATATATATATATATATATATATATATATATATATGTGTGTGTGTGTGTGTGTGTGTGTGTGTGTGTGTGTGTGTGTGAATTTAGTTTACAAACAAATGGCATTTGTTTGTAAACTAAATTCACTTATTTTGGCTCTGTCTAAACATTGAGCACTCTTTTGGGTGACACACTTATATATTTTGTTTAAAACAAACAAATAATTACTACCAATACAATATATATATATATATATATATATATATATATATATATATATATATATATATATATATATATATAGAGAGAGAGAGAGAGAGAGAGAGAGAGAGATCCACTGTCTTTAAGCACTGTATATGAAATACAAAATCAAACTTTAACAGTTGGTTTTAGACCAAAACCAGTGCAGATTTTTTTTTTTAAATAAATAAATGTTTATGCATTAAAATAAATTCAATATTTCAAATTATAAAAAATTCCGCGTAAGGAAAATCAAGATTTCATTTGATTTTTTTTTTTTATATCGCATGTTTTTTATCTAAAAATGTAATAAATATTGAATTTGTTTAAATAAATAAATATATTTATTTAAAAATGTCCGCACTTTTACATACATATATATATATATGTATATATATATATATATATGTATGAATATATATATATATATGTATATATATGTATATATGTATATATATAAATATATATATGTATATATATGTATATATATGTATATAAATATATATATATATATATATATATATATATATATATATGAACATGTACGCGTATATATACATGCACATAATTTTGTTTTATTGTTGTTTTGGCGCTAGAAACACGGTCTTCATATCAACAGTGAAGCTTTGTCTTTAATGCTATGGAGGAGTTATTTCCCTTATATTATCGTACCCTGTAAAGACTAAATATTATTTTACTTATATTAATTAAGCACAGACGCGCGTTTTGCATGATTGGTACAACTGGATTATAATAAATTTTCTAAAAATGAAAAATTCCCCAATACCGGAAACGATCCGAGAAGTGCCTCAGCATAATGTTCTTTTTTTAGGTAGAAGTCGTCCTTCAACTTTAAGGTATTATATCGTATAACCTAAATTTATACCTAAATTGGATGGAATACGGAATCATTAGATAACTAACAACAACACTACTACTACTACTAATACTACTACTACTACTACTACTAATAATAATAATAATAATAATAATAATGTTATATTTGATTATATTTTCCATTGTTAGAACATTACATAACTTTAAATCATTCGAACTGAACATTGACTAATACGAGCGACCATCTTCCCTATAATATCCTGCACCGTCGTTAAATCATGAAGATTTAATAGCGATGCATTATTCCTCGGATATCGTCTTTTAGATGTGCCATATAACCTCTAGAGAGGTTGGTCTGTCACACCTATGATTCAACCGGCATTTGTATAGGTCTGCTACGCATAAATTTGAAATATGATTTTTGTTAATTTGTTACTATAGAATCTAGTACGTGATTATTCTACTTACTGTAAGATGCTTTGTCAGCCTGTCCGTCACGTTTCAGTTTATAATAGAATTTCTGTTGGTCCCTTGCTCTTGCTTGAAATATGTTTAGATCAGTATATAAATCTCTGTCTGTCCGTCGGTTTCATCCATTGGTTTGTCACGCTTTCGTTTGAAATGGCATTTTTGTTGGTCTGTCACGTTACAGTTTGTAAATATCATATTCCCTGAGTAGGTCGGCTTAAGTTTGGAACCAGATTTTCGCCAGTTTAAAACATTTTATTTGAAGTAGCTATTTTTGTCGATCTGTCAGGCTTAATCTTAAAATCATATTTTCTGTTAATCTGTCACGTTTAAATGTGGAAATAGCATTTTTGTAGCTCAGTCACACTTACGTTTGAAAATACCAGCTTTGTATATCCGTCACACAATCTTTAAATAGTATTTTCGTCCCTATATCACGTTTACGTTGCAAAATAGAACATTTGTTCAATTGTCACACCCAAATTTGAAACAGGTCTGTCACATGTAATATTATAATTATATTTTAGTCGATATGTCACGCTTAATCTTACAATATTACTTCCGTTGATCTGTCACGCTTAAAATTGAAATAGAATATTCGTATGTTTGACACGCTTGCACTAGAAATAGCACATTCCTTTGTCTGTCACGTTTGTATGAAATAGAATTTTCGTTTGTACGTCAGACTGACGAGGTTCAAACTAGCATAAAATATGTCGAAGTATCTTTATAATAATTTGTGTCGTGCGTCGGTCGTTGGCCCCTGCTTGCTTGTCACCCTTCTGCTCGAAATAGCACTTTTATCTTCTTAAGAAAACACGTCCTTTTCATGCATCTCATTGACTTTGACCGAGTTCTCCCTATCTCGTAAACAGTGTCCTCGAGCTGATCCAGAATCATCCTCTCTTCGATTCTAAAGACGCGCATCACTTGAACAGCAGCAACAGACAATTCAGCAGCAATATCCGATCCGTAGAATTTTCTAAAGATGAAAATTTCGCATTTTTTAAACGGGAACAACGATCGTTTTTATTTTTTTAATATATATAAATTTAATTTGTATGCGGAGGGGGGGTTCAAATTTAGTGATTAGTAACTGCTATTTATAGATTCATCGATTATTTCGTACAACTTAACCACGTTCGATTTGTTTTAAGAAAGCCACATCGATTTGCTTAAATATATTAAAATACTTAAATATAATTCACCTACATGTAAGGCAATCTTCCTTTTTGCTTGTAACCCGAATTCATTCCGTATCTTAACTAACACGGAGCGTTCTTCTATAATGGAAGTTTTTCTCTTCCATATAAGCCAGTAGAACTAGGTGTGTTTCATATAGCCAATGCGCAAAGAAGTAGAATAATCACGTCATGGTAGCTGACCACTGACAAGTAAAAGAAAAAGAAAGCCCCTTATTTTTTTTTTACTTCTACCCTGCACAGCTCAAACGGTCTTCATAAATGAGTGAAAACAAAAACAAAAAACAAACGGTACTCATGCAGAGAGTGATCCAGACATAACTCAGAGTCCGCCCGGCTTTCCGTGGAACATGACGTCAACAGCCGGAGTAAGCGGAGCGTCGCCAAGGAAATTAAGTCGAGCGTCGCCGATGAAAGCATAACAAGAAAAGAAAACCTACCTTAAATTTTAAGTTTTATTAACTGTACAGAAAAATGTTACAACAATATTTTTTTTGCTATATATATATATATATATATATATATATATATATATATATATATATATATATATTCTTTTTTTAAATAAAAAATGTTAAAGATTTTTTTTGTTCGAGAAAAGGTTCCAAGGTCAGGCAAATAAATACTTTCAAGGAATTTTTTTTAAAGTTTTTTTTTCAAGAAAAATTGTTGTTTTATTAATGGTTTCCGTCTGACGTGAAAGTACGAAATGGTATGTTTTATTTATTTATTTAATTTTTCATTAATTTGTTTCTTTTCTTCCTCTTTCAAATTGTCGTCTGCTGCTTTGAATTTTCACCTCGCGCACGCGCGCGTCGCGTTGAAAACCATCGCGCTACATTATCATTGGCTCCTCTCTGTTACATCAGACGGCTTAATTTCCTCGGCAACGCTCGGATTACTCCGGCTGTTGACGTCATGTTCCGGAGAAAGTCAGGCGTGCGCTGAGTTACATCTGGATCACTCTCTGCATGAGTACCAAAAACAAAACAAAACAAAACAATAACAAAATGATTAATGCATTACGCTACTAGCTAGTCACTCACACCTAGACAGAGTAAAAAAAAAATGTCGCAAACATAGTAGGTCCTTCATTATCAACCAAACTCCAACCTCTGTTCAGTCAACGAAATGATGCATTCCTGTATCTATTTTACGAATATTTTAATGAAATGTGCGCTGATGAACCGCAAGCATTTGTATCCCCTCGACGTAAATATCTCCAAAGAGCAGAATTTCATCCTCACACTGAAGACATCTCTAGATGTCGGATTTATTGAAATAGTTTCATCCTTCGAACTCCAGACTTTGGAATTCACCCCCGGGTCCCTGCATGCCTAGCTGTACTAACATGCGAAATTTTAAATGTAATGTGAACAGACATCTTGCTGCTCAACTCACTGCGTAGTGTCTCTTCAAATGTTGTCCCAAATAGTAGTCCGACACTCTGCCTCATTTAGGATGAATTAGCAATAAAAAATCGTAATTTCCCTTATCCCCGAGTGGCTTTCGGGCCTTGATAAGTGGTGACTTCAATGTAAAAAACAAAAGTTTAAACGTTTATATATTATAACGTATAAGTAAATATGATTATCAATTTGAAACAGCTGTCAAATCCTACAAGTGTGATTTTCTATTGGAATAGAATTCGAAAGGATTGCATCGTTAAGAATATATATATATATATATATATATATATATATATATATATATATATATATATATATATATATACATTATATTGCCAGCAACTATTGACCCACTACTGTTCTAAGCACATTGATAATCTATATATTTACAAAAGTGAGAATGCGAGTGTGTGAGGCCAATTCTTAACTTATATACTTAACGAAGTTTTTATCCAAAAGTTGAAATTTGTTATATAGAGTATTCAGACCTGGAAAATTTGAATCGGTTTTCATTCGAGACAAAAGGGCTGCTACGGGGTCCAGATTGAGGAATTGGAAGGTGAGGAGTCATCGAATGTTTATCTGTTTCACAAAGGCGTACGCGTGTATCGTGACAGATTACTTATTTTAAGAATATGTAGGTTTTAAAACCTTTAAATTGTCGTCCCAAGCTGGCTTAATGGGTATCGTACTTCACTCATTGGCTTTTATGTTTTCGTTTCGATCTCAGCTCGAGTATTTTTTAGAAAAAAAAAACATAATACTCGCGTGCACATGTTTCAGGTTCTTTTCGTTTTATTTTACTCCATTTTTTAAAGGGATTTAACGTTACGTTTAATACCTACTGTATATCTGTTTACAATGAATAAGAAATCTGCATTAATTAAAATATAATATTTATGCATTTTTTATGATCGGGCAACCCCCGACGGTCTGTTAAAATTCACATAAGCATTAAAATATCACTTGCCGACAGCGCCCACCCCGTAGTCAAATACTCATAGTCACTAACTTTCAACTAGACAGCTTGAGGCGAGTCTAGCCGCACTAAGATGTGATGATAGAGAAAAAATATTAATATAGTAGCAAAGATACCTACGCTTCACGCGGGACTTTGCCTCACGTGCGGCTGCCCGCAGTAAGTAAATGTAAGACCAACTATTTCTTGTTAAGTGTTAAAAAATTGAAGTGACTGAAATCCAACTATGACCTTGTATAGTGATATACATAAAACTTGAAACAGTTACAAAAATCACAAGGGTTAACATTGGTCTAAATGGTTGAATGGATAATGGTGGAGGAAAGTGATCTGATTCAAATTCACAAAGAAGTTGGCCGGCGTCATAGTGTCGGTCCTCGAGATTGTGACGAACTCCAACTTTGTGTGCACTATTCCAAGATGGAGGAATTCATGAAGAACTGTACTAAATATGGGCTTAATCTTAAAAAATTGTATGCATCATCCCTAGGTAGGGACCATCATTATCCCAGGTTTGGTCATGATCGGTCTAGCTGTGTAGACTCTAGGAGAGTTGTACACACACACACGCACACACAAACGCTGCAACACTATATATAGCTATACTAGCTGAAGTACCCGGCGTTGCCAGGTAATATTTTAAATATTTGAATATTCTAACCTCATACATTATGATCGAATTGATTAAACGAAACATAAACTAAAATGGCTTCTTTTTCCACATCCTTTATGAGGTAGGAGTAGTAGGTGCGTCATATTTTATGGAGGTCTCGTTAGTAGCGATAATCATCTGTTCTAGTTTAATCTTTAATCTTATAGTCTTTCTTCTTCCAAAATATGATGTAAGAATTGCAAGTAATGTTTTATATAATAGTGAATATCTGAAAACTGTTAAACCTCACTTTGTTTTAATTATTTAATGTACAATATATATACGATGACATTAATAATCTATTCTGTTAATGAAATAATTAAATTAATGGCAGTGCATATCTGAAAACTGGTAAATGTGTCTGTAGCATTAATTTTGAAGATCCTCTGCGTAGACAACATTTCGGATGTGACCTCTAACAGATGGGTAAACGAAGAGCTTTTCACGACTTTTAATGCGTGACCAACCAACATACAACTGGCTATGAGAAAAGCAAGGTGTTTGAAGATCAAGTCCAACAACTTTAGGCCTTTGTTCTTCAGCTTTATTTATAGACATGACAAAACTATTTTTTTATTGGGTATTGTATAAGCTTGAACTGAAATGGCATGTCAGAACGAGATAAGTTGAATCCGAGGAATTGACAGTTTCACTCTTAAAATTTCCAGTTAATATAATAGCTTTTAAAACATTAGTTTTTTAGAGATTATAGTAGTAACCGCGTGCTATTACACAGTTTATGGGGATCAAGATTTCTGCATTATATAACTGGAGCTCCTCATTTCATTATCAGTTCATGAGGTTATCATAAGGCATTCCAGGGAGTTGTAAAAATTCTACAGGAAATTCTACAGCCTGATCTTCATCAATGACAAAATCAGTGAATTGATAAGAATGCTCTAACCGAGACAACTTTCGCAAACGTTTATAACTGATCATACGAGGTGCCTTGAAAAAGTTCAGTTCAAGACATTTTTCGTATGGGCACTTTTATTGATAGTACATACGTGAAACTCTAATACCCTTCAAAGTAATCTCTTCCGGCTGCAATGCACCTGTTGTACCGTTCCAACAACTTCTGGAAGGATCCATGGAAGGCCTCATTGTGTGAGCGTGTCAAAAACCTTCGTCACAGCCTCTTTCATCTCCGCAGTTATCTCATAACGACAGCCTCTAAGGTTTTCCTTGAGCTCGGGGAATATCCAAAAGTCACAGAGAGCAATGTCTGAACTATAGGGAGGGTAAGAAACTGTATTGATGCCCATCTTGGTCAATTAGTCTAATCTTTTCTGAACACCCTTAGAATACACTTCACGCAAATCTTCTGTATCTTCAGTTCGTCGCGAATAATTGTGCGTACACTTCCCACATTTCTATCAAACTATGAACTTATTGCCTCTCTTGACACACGACGGTCTTTATCTATGAAATTCTTTATTTGGCCAATCAACTATGGTGTTCTGGTTTCCTTACTCTTCTACGCCTTCCTTAAATTTCTTATGCCACTCAGAAACTGATGCCCTATTCATGGCTCAGAAACTGTCTGAACCTTTCCATACGTTTCGGTGGCATTTTTCTTTTCAACTATAAAACAGAATTTTATTGTACATCGTCTACCTAAAGCGGTTGTATTCCATTATATTATTTAATTGGAATTCATTGAGATAAGTATTATTTATCAATTTTTATTTATTGAGGACTATTATCCTCATCTTTTTCTTAGTTGTTTCACGACGTTTCGGCCAACTATTCCGCTGGCTTTTGTCAGGTTGTATTTCTTTTGCTATGAAAGTATTATTTTGATTATTCTGGCTAATGTTCTCATCCTGAGTGTCATTTTCACAATGTTTCGGTCGATGTAAACTCCGATTTTCTTGAGGTTTATCTTGTCGGACTCATGAATGTTTCTGTCGAACTCGGCAAGGACCAGTGCGTAATGATTATAGTACTTGGAGAAAAATCAATTACAAAAGCGATATTCTCCTGAAGGTGGAAGATTCAATTCTCAGTGTGAGCAACTGAAAAATGCAATGGCGAATTACTGAGGACTTCTTATCCAGTTATAGCTGACAGACCAAGAGTACCCTACTCACGTGAAGTAAATAAATGTCTCCTTTCGAAATTCTGTCCAGATTCTCGAGTTCGACAGAAAAATTCCCGAGTTTTATAAAATACACCTGAAGAAGGTCGGCTGTTTCATCGACGGGAACCTTGTGAAAATGACACTCAAGATGAAAACAGCATTGCACAGAATAACAATAATACAATAAACCAATCCTCATCTCAAAAATGCAGAAACGTAATTAGTTATATATGTGTTAACTAGTGTGATCAGATTAATAGATAACGGATTGAGAACGGATAGATATGTTGATACCCCCCCAACTATTCCCTCTCCGAAAATTAACAGCCTTATAGATGTACAGGATACTTTCAGGTGTCAGTAGTTTTCTAGCACGGTAGAGAGAGCCCACCTTTTTCGCAGCGGCCCTGGCAATGTTTTCAATATAATTGTTCCAATTCCTGTTTCCTGTGAACGTTAGGCCAAGCAGTTTGAAAGATGTACTCTCAGACGGGGATTCACTGGCCATTGCTATTGGTGGTAGAGAAGGTTTCTTGTAATTATTTAAAGAAACCAGTTTAGTCTTGGCAGCATTGAATGTGACCATCGATTTATGTCCCCATTCCACTACAGATTGGAGGTCATCCTCTAGTGTTTTTGCCATTTCTTTAGATATGTTTTCATTTGTTTTCCTGTCATGCCTGTTATCGAGCGTGGTGTCATCAGCATATATACCCATCTCAGAGGCAGTTTTGTCGGGGAGGTCATTAATAAATATTAGGAACAATAGAGGTCCAAGGATAGACCCCTGAGGCACTCCCGCATTTATATCACACTGTTTAGATGTACGACCGTCGAGGACAACCTGGTCTTTTTCTCTTATCTAAGAAGGATTTAATTATGTTAAGTATTCTACTAGTGATACCGTATGATTTAATTTTCCTGAGGAGACCCTCATGCCATACCCTGTCAAAAGTCTTAGATATATCTAGAGCTACCGCTCTGCCCTCCCCCGCGTTGTCCAGTGAATGGTATATACGTTCAGAGATTACAGTGAGGATGTCAGCTGTGGAACGGGCTTATCTAAATCCATATTGTTTGTCAGTCAGAAGTTTAGCATCTGTAAGGTGCCGGACTAGAGCATGGTTAATTATGGTCTCAAATATTTTAGCAAAAAGTGGGAGGAGGCTAATGGGGCGATAATTTGATGGGTCAGTTCATTCGCCAGAATTCTTGATTACTGGTACCACAGAAGCAGTTTTCCAACAGCCCGGAAAGCATGATTCATTAAGGCATTTTTTGTAGAGTTTGGAGAGAACTGGAGCTACTTGGGCTGAGCACTTTTTTAATAGCACAGCTGGGATGAGGTCAGGTCCACACGCTTTTGAAGTGTCAAGGTTCTTTATGATAGCGTGTACCTGAGCAAAAGTGATTTTTAGATTGTCTAGCGTAGCGCCTATCCGCAAAGGAAAGTCAGGCCGGGGGGTCCAGTGTGGAGTTCGAGGCAAACCGGCTGGCAAGCATATTAGCCTTGTCGGTTGCTGAGCAAACAACCTCGTGATTGTTGGTTAGTGGGGGAATTGTTGATTGCCCATTATTTACTACACTGTTGTAGATTTTCCAGAAGTCACAATTTCGTAATTTTTGTGCTTCGATGCGTTTTTTAGTGGTTTCCATAAATTCTGTCTTAGCTGTCCCTATTTCTTTCTTAACGTTACTTCTAGCTTCTATATACTCCTGTTTGTTTGAACTGGACTTATGTCGGTTAAGTCTGCGGTATGCATGCTGCCTTTGAGCAATGGCACTTGCGCAAGTTGAAGTAAACCATTGGGGAGAGTGGGGCTTGCTATAAAATTTCCGCATGGGAACATGTGCTTCAATTGCTGTTTTGAACCATTCAGTGGTCTCATTTGCGCACTGTTCAGCAGGAAGAGAAAAAATATTTCCCCATAGGGCAGCTCTGATAAGATCTCTGATGGCTTCCCAGTCAGCCTTTTCATAATATTTCGTTGTTTTGAGCACTGGCTCTTCAGTTTTGCGTCTAGCGTTTAGGGCGATTTCGACCATTATCACTGCATAGTCAGCGTTCCCGAGTGGGCTGTCAGCATTTGTTATGCAATCCTCGGGAAGTGTAGGCAGAAACAGATCTAGAAGTGATGCGTGTTGTTTTACTGGTCAGGGAAACGGGTTGGAAACGTAACCATTTATGATAGGGAGTGAGATATAGCGAAACTATTTATTGAGCTGCCCGCTGCATCTGTGTGAGTAGAGAATCCAAGCCAGTTTTTGTGGTGAACATTAAAGTCACCAAATACATGTACTTGTGCGCTAGTGTCGAGGGAGACTGCTGTGTCTATGATGTCAGAGACTTTGTTTAATATGGTGCAGTCCTGGGTCGAGGGAGAGCGGTAGAGAAAACAAAAGTAGCTAATGTTATGTTGTATGTTTAGTCTAAAGCACATAAAGGCTTAATCATCCGATTCTAGTTTTGTTTCTCTAGTCAGGGGGAGGGTGTTACGAATGTAGACTCCAAGTCCGTGCATATGACTGTCAGAGTCCTTACGGCAGAGTGGGAGATAGCCAGGCATGTTAAAGTAGTTAGAAGGGATGGAGGAGTGTCAGTTAGTTTCGCTTAGTGCTAAGATATCCGGGGTATTTGTTAGGAGAAATGCTTTAACATCAGCTAAATCAGTTCTAAGCCCTTGGATGTTAGTTGATGCAAGCCTCCAGGGAGAAGGCGTTGGATTTGTTTGTCCCTAGGCCTGGTTTAAGCTTATTTTTTTTATTGTACTGTCATCATGTTTTTAAAGAGTTTCAGTTAGGTGAGGGGGGGCTGAACAAGAGGTTATGCAGGGTATCAGACATGCAACACAAGTAGACCATTAGCTGACCTTTCTTCAACTAGGACTGTGGCCTCAGTACGACACGACGACAATACACCTATATGTTCCTGCCAGACATTATTCTGCACTGTGTCGACTTGAAGATTGTTTTATTTGTTATTCTTATTTGTTGCATTCTGTTTTATTCTCCATTTAAAAAATGAATGTCCATAATAACATGCTACGGCGATTTATCAAAACAAAACTGGCGAGCAAGAATTAAACATTGATTTTGTAAAAAAAATATTTTTTTTCAAAATCAATGAAAAAATCCAGGAAGGGGTTGTCGTTAATTTATTGTGTAGAGGATTTGTGTTTTAAATCTCGTATTCCTTTAATTAAAAGGTGTTAAAGCAAGAACTAGTTTGGGTGCCCGGCGTTGCCCGGGTGTTTTAGGTGTGTGTTGAGCAACAAAAAAAGAGAAAAGGTTGTAGTAGGAAGACAAGTTCGATCCCGTGACGCAAAGGAGGTAAAAATCGTGAAAAAAAAGTGACACGTTAGCTGCTGCGCTCATCGCCAAACCAGAAGTGACGTAGATTTAAATTAAGGCTTGACAATCGAAAAGAGGGGATGACTGTTGAAAATATCGGCGAAATAGCGACCTCTCCCTGTAGAAAAGTGCCTAGTTTAGGGTGTAGGAATTAATGTTTTTAGCGAATTCTTCGATATTTGTCGTCCGAAGGGTAGAGCTTTAAGATGATACCGATCTCGTGAAAATCCGTCGCCTGTGCCGAAAGGTTTTGGCGTGACATGCATACATACATACATGCATACATACATACATACATTTAAACAGACAGGTCAGATTTCTATTATATAAGATGATGCAACTAGTAATGATATTTCAGTAACAACACAAAAGTTGATACTCAACCAGACCCAATTAATTCATGCCCTGGAATGCGACTACATCAAGGAAACACCACTAGAAAGATGAACTACTTGATATTGAAAATAGTCAGTGGTGGAGGGGGAAAGTAATATTTGCCACTGTATTTTCAAGAAAAACTTTGAGAAGTAGAAAGAACATTAATTGAACAGTCGAATGTCTATGTATTTCATAACGTAATAAAGTATAAGTTTCTAGAAGACATATGACTCCTGAGAACTTATTGAAGTAAAGTTGAAAAAAAATATCTTTATCCTGAGTTTGTATTCAAACCACTTAATATAAAAAAGGATGTCAGACTAACAATATATATATATATATATATATATATATATATATATATATATATATATATATATATATATATATATATATATATATATAATGAAAATATTCAATCAAACCCGATACGTAGTAACGGTTGTATTTACTCCCATTAATAAAAGTAATTCCATTCATTAAAATAACGAAGCGGAAAATTAGCGTCTGTCTGACTTAGCGTTTTAATCAATGGTTTAACTGATGAGTTCGTCTATCAAGGTCATGACCGACTGACAGACAACTCGGTATCGGAATATGTTTATCATAAAAAAACAAAGTCCCTTCTACCAAATCAATGCCCCACACACACACACGCGCGCGCATGCACACACACGCGCGCGCGCATGCACACACACACACGCGCACACGCGCATGCACGCATGCATACACACACACACGCACGCACGCACACACGCGCATGCACGCATGCACACACGCACACACACACACACGCACACACACACACACGCACACACGAACACGCACACACACACGCACACACACACACACACACACACAGATCAAATAAAGACAGCAAATCATTGCGAATCGACTAGAAACGAATTGTATAATGTCTGGAGAGAATCGCAACATGATTGATTACAGAATTTTTGTCCGCGTAGTGTTTATCCTACTGTGTATCACATATGTGGTTTAGCATATTATACTGGAGTACTTGTTAAAGCTATCTCCAGGGTTGTATTTCTTTTGCTGTAAAATTTAGTCATCCTGTCCCATAGAGTGTGTGCAATTCCCAAATGATGATGCATCTACCACTGGTCACCGCTAAGCCTTTAAAAGTCGCTTAAAATCAGTGCTTTTTTTTTTTTTACAAAATTCAATAACTTTTTTTATTACAAAATTCAATTCCACTATTATAATTTCAATTCATTCTTTAAACAAGTAAGTTATTTTGTCATTTTGTTAAATTGAAAACATGATTCCCACGCACACCGCCGCCGAGCAAATAAGTCAGTGAATGTCCGTCACTCCTAATAAAGTTTCGAACATTCTATTTTGTGAGAAAAGTGTTTGGGCGGAGTGATTTGATGTTTATTCAAATTTTCCCAGGCAACGCTGCGACTTGGGTATTGTTCCCGTATATTTACATAATGCTAAGCCTCCGATAATCTTGTTTGCGTTGGTGCTGTTTTTTTTTTTGTTTTTTTTTTGGGGGGGGGGGGTTTGTTTGTTTATTTTTTGTTTTGTTTTTCTTTTTGTACACGACTACATATTGTTAAACGATAGCCAACGAGCCAAGGAGTGGTTAGAAGACGGGAAACGATGCCATAGTCTGTATGAAACATAAAATTAAATAACATAACGGCTGTAAGTTCTATGACGTTCCTAGAAACTTGAATCAAACAAAAATCAATTCTAGTATTATAAAGATTGAGACAAATACAACGAGTAAAAACATGTTCAAGGTTTTAATGGGAAAACAACTGTATCTTTTAATGTAAGAAATGTTAATTTTTTTTACGGGAAAATGTTACAGCTTTTTGGAAAGAAAATCTTTGGAAAAAATGTTGAAAATGATTTACAAGTTAAATTTTTGATGAAAAAATATTAAAGTTTTTGATGACAAAATGTCCAATTGTGTGATAGGGAAATTGTTTGAAAGCCCAATGTAGAAAATGTTTTTTTTAATGAAAAAATGGCACAGTTTTAATGGAAAAATTATTGGAAAATTTTGAATACCGAAAATATTTTAAATTCTGATGGGGATATAAACTGTTTAATTGGGAATTGTTGAACCTATAAATATAAAAAAAAATAGTAAAGTTTTTTTAATGGGAATATGTTAAAATTTTAAAATAGATAATTGATTGAACGTTTAATGGAATGGATGTTAATCGTTCTCATGGGGAAAATATTAAAGTTTTTATGGGGAAATTGTTTAATCTTTAATATGGGCAATATTAAACTTTTTGAAGGGGAAAATGCTAAAGCCTTTAATGGGAAAAGTTTTAAAGGTTTTAGTAAAAAATGTTGAAAATAATAAATCTGAATATTTTTTTTAATCGTTACAGACATTAGCAGTGTAAGCACTCTGTCAAAGATAACGCGAAATCTAATTCATAAAACTCACTATGTCTGTCTGTCTGTATCTCTCCATATTTTCAAACTCTATCTCTCCCGAAACAAAAATTCGCAAAGCAGCGCTAGGGGTCTCAAATGATTGGATTTTTTATGGCCCGTTCTTTTATGGGTCTTTATCCGGTGAAAATAGTTTTTTTAAGGTTAGGGTTAGGGTTAGTTTTTTTAAGGTGTCAAAAATGGGATCAAATTGAATAAAAAAATCGTTATACAATTTGTACATTCATGTACCTCGTTTATTTTTAATAAGTTCGTATACGTATCATGTTGGTACCGTGGTAACGTCACCAGCTTTGAATGATACAATACGGTTTCAATTCTAGCTGATGGTACCCATATAATTTTTTACTTTAAAAATTATGACTCTATAATAATATATACGAAATCTGGACAAGAAATATCATATTACGACAAGGCAAAACCAGGCGCCCCCTCCTCATCGCTAGTCTAATTTATTAAACTATGTCTATCGATTTGTCTTTTTCCAT
The DNA here is from genome assembly GCF_053919585.1 of Euprymna scolopes. Classification (NCBI taxonomy): domain Eukaryota; kingdom Metazoa; phylum Mollusca; class Cephalopoda; order Sepiida; family Sepiolidae; genus Euprymna; species Euprymna scolopes. Next base: position 107,841,622 of record NC_136489.1, on the reverse strand, counting down.
ATTTTCAAACTCTATCTCACCCTAAACAAAAAGTCGCAGAGCGGTACTAGTGGTCTTAAATGATTGCATTTTTATGAGCCGTTTTTTATGGGCCCATAGATGGTTAGCATAGGTTTTAAGGGGTCAAAAAGGGGGCTAATTTAGAGAAATCATTATACATTTTGAACATTCATCCTAGTTTATTTTTAATCAGTTCATATGCGTGTCACAGTCGTACAGCTGTAATGTCGCAATGTTTGAATACTACAGTTTTGATTTCTGTTTCAATTCTAGCTAAAAGCACCCAAATACATTTTTTTTTTAAAATTACGACTCTATAATAATATATGCGAGATCTGGACAAATTTAAATACTATATTTAAGCGCGTTTTACGACTGGGTAAAGCCGGATCCCCCCCCCTCACACACACACCCCACCCCCAGATATATATATATATATATATATATATATATATATATATATATATATATATATATATATATATATATATATACTCTTCCATTTCTGATGGTAATATTTATATTCATCTAAAACAAGATCTGAATATTTGAATTATAAAAAATAGGTAAAAAACATATCAAAATGGAAAAGTTAAAAAAAAGCATTAGAAATAGAAGTTTTTATGCAAACGAACTAAAAGAAAAAAAAATTAAATACGGAAATATATTTATGATAAAGAATTATCTGACATATTATTTGCTTTCTTGGTTCCCCTAAATAATAGAAATGATTTCGCCCGACAGGTTTTTACTGACTACCTTTTGTTTTGTAGTACAATTCTCTCGTCTCATCTCCCTCTTCCATCTTCTCCGTCTGTCTTTCTGTCTATCTGACTGTCCGTCTATCTGTCTGTCTGTCTGTCTGTCTGTTTCTCTCTCTCTCTCTCTCTCTCTCTCTCTATATATATATATATATATATATATATACATACATATATATATATATATATATATATATATATATATATATATATTTATTTACCAGTGGTGAAAAAACCAGACTAGAGTGCTCAATGTGTAGTCAGAGCAGTATATAGGAAATTTATTACTGTGAGTCCAGAATGAGTTTACAAATTGTTTCAGCTAGAGGAAAATCCTCAAAGAGAGGAAAAAATCCAACTAGCATCGTCAGAATTCATAGATGGACTAAGTTATAAAGTCAAATAAGAATGGAAAAATCGTAGATAAAGGGGAGTTAGAAAAGAAGGGGGAGTGGTAGACAAAGACAGATTTAGAGTGCATAAATGCTCCCTAAATAACCCCAAGCACCCCAATAGTACTTCATTAACTAACCACTATCTACTACTTACCCGAAACAACCTCACCCCAATTATTAGCTGGGAAATTCTGAATAGAGCTAGTACCTGTAAATCACTAAACTCCCCATGTTATTTATGCTTAACTGAAAAATTACTGATTACTAATTTTAGAGATAGAGATAAGCTTCTAAATAAAAAAAAACTGAAACCTCACTTAATTGTAAACATTAGAAATCCCACCTCTTAAGCAACTTCTCACCCTTCTAGTAATAACTATAACCCACCCCTAAAATCTAACACTAACTAATTACACACACCCTATTTACAACCGAAACTATATAGTCCCCCATTCATTCTAAAGGAACCCCTCCACAGAACCCCCACCCATTTATCCCACCATTTTTAGCTGCATCTCTCTTTACCTAACTCATTTTTGTACACCCTCCCTTTGCCTTAATCACTCCTCATGTCATTATTTAAAGGTTCTCGCCTCATAATTTCTTATTGGCTATTTCCATGGTTAAGTCTCGATTTCTAATATTTCAATTACGTACTTATCACAATTGATATCCTCTGACTTGCCTCTCGGTCTATTATCTACTTGTTAACAACTAATCATTTACTTACCTTCTACTTTAATTAATTATTTAATTTACCATCTACATATAACATATATTATATATTTTTCTCTTATATTTACCTCTTACTAATTCTCTCAATAATAATTATCATATTTTTTAACATGAATCTTATTTACATATATTTACGTATTTGTGTTTGTACATATACTCAAACACATGCTCCTCCCCCATTGATGTGTGTACATATTTTTTACATGTGTACTCATGTGTATGTATTTGTGTGTTTTTGTTATCTACTTATTATTAACATTTTATTAATAATTATATTAATTTTTATTATTTAATTAACTTACTGGTATCCTTACTTATTTTTACTTTATTAAAATAAACCTATAACGTATAATTCACCTATTTACCCTTCTATTTCCCCTTTCTTTCTGTCAACTTAACGCCCGACGATTAAAAAAATTATAAATAATAAATTAAAAAACATCAAATTTATTTTTAAATCTCTCCCTGCCCAGCTAATTTATATATATATATATATATATATATGTGTGTGTGTGTGTGTATGCGTGTATGTGTGTATGTGTGTATATGTATGTATATGTGTGTATGTATGTATTTGTATGTGTATATATATATATGTATATATATGTATGTATACATATATATGTATTTGTATTTGTGTGCGTATCTTCTACATGTATGTATATGTATGTGTTTATATATATATGTATTTGTATTTGTATGCGTATCTTCTACATGTGTATTTGTGTGTGTGTGTATTTCTGTGTGTATGTGTTTTATTCACTTATTATAAATATCTGCCTAATAATTTTATTAATTTATTATTATTTGATTAACTTACTGATATTCTTACCTATTTCAATATTATTAAAATAAACTTGTAACTTATAATTCATTAATTTATATTTTTCCTCCTCTATTTCCTTCAACTACAACGCCCGAAAATTTAAAAATTATTAATAAAATATTTTTCAATTTCCCTCCCCTCCCAGCTAATTTATATTTATATATATATGTATGCATATGTATATGTATATATATGCATATGTATGTGTAAGTGTGTGCATCTGCATGTATGTGTATTTATATATATGTATGTGTATATATGTATATATGCGTGTATTTTTACGTATCTGTGTATGTGTGCATATATATATGTGTTTGTGTATGTGTATGTATGTTTATATATATATGTATGTGTAATCAGGCATGTGCTCTTCCCCCATTTACGTATGCGTATTTGCTGTACATATGTATGCGTGTGCTTGTATTTGTGTGTTACTTATTAAAAAAAGATTTTTTTTCCTTAATTTTATTAATCTATTATTTAAGTTACTTACTTAAGCTTAAGCTTTCACCTATTTTTAAAATAAACCTGTAACGTATAATCTCTACCTGCCCGGCTAATTTATTTATATATATATATATATATATATATATATATATATATATATATATATATATGTATGTATATGTGTATATGTATATATATATATGTATACGTATGTGTATGTGTATGTATATGTATGTATGTGTGTGTATATATATGTATATATATATGTGTATGTGCGTGTATGTATGCATATTTTTTTATATATATGTATGTATGTATGTGTGTGTGTATGTATGTATGTGTGTATATGTATATATATATATATATATGTATGTATATGTGTATGTGTGTGTATGTATATGTATGCATGCATATGTATGTATATGTGTTTATTTATTTTTATGTTTACGTATCTGTTTTTTTTTGTTTTTTTTTTGTATATTTACTTAGGCATGTGTTCTCTCCCCCCCCATTTATGTGTCTCCGTACTTTGTACAGGTGTACGCTTGTATGTGTATTTATGTGTGTGTGCGTATTTTATTTACTTACCATTAACAATTATTTATTGATATTTTAATTTTTAATTTATTTTATTTACTTACTGATACTCTTACCTATCATTATACTATCAAAATAAACCTGTAAAGTATAATTCATTAACTTATTTTTCCTTTTCCTTTTTCTTCCATTTTATAAACAATAAATATCTGTCAATCTCTCCCCGCCCGGCTAAATCACTTTAAACCCCATTTTCAACCCGTTCCTTCACTAACATTAACTCACCAACCTGTTGCCATGGTGATCCTTTAAATTAACTGTTACTTATGCCGTTATCAATAAAAGTAGCGTCTTTTAAGTTTTAACCCGTTATAAACTAAAAAAACGTATATAAGAATTTACACATAATTAATATTCAATTATAAACTCCTCTCTTATTGCATACACTCCTACTACTTTAAATTCCAATGTCCTCTCCCTACCACTCCCCCTTCTTTTCTAACTCCCCTTTATCTACGATTAGTCCATCTATGAATTCTGACGATGCTAGTTGGCTTTTTTCCTCTCTTTGAGGATTTTCCTCTAGCTGAAACAATTTGTAAACTCATTCTTGACTCACAGTAATAAATTTCATATATATATATATATATATATATATATATATATATATATATATATATATATATATATATATATATATATATATAATATTTTGACTGCAGAAATTCCCCTTTGGACCAAAGTATCGTAGGTTTGCAATAAAAGATGCCACATACTAATTCATTACGTCTAGGCTATTTGCCACAATCTTATGTAATTTACGAACACATTTTAGACAAATTAAGTCGTTATAATAAAATGCTATGTTTCATCAGAGGAGCAACACCATCACTATCGCAACATCTGTAGCGGAAGGGATCTCTATTTTTCCCTATAAATGTTTAGTCCGCCCACTGCTACCACTTGGAGCCAGGGCCTATTCCACATTTTCCTACGATACTACATTGCATCCATCGTAAATGGTTATTAGCTACATTCACATAACATAAATTTTCATTACCCAATAAAAAAAATAATCAGGTCTTACTTCTCAAAATCCGCCCCATCTTATTGGCTGAGACAAGTTCTTTTATTCCAGAATCCACTTCTTTATACATAAACGAACGCACGGATGCCATTATTTATTATTCAATTTTAGAGCGTCTTTACAACCCTTACACGTTGCTATCTTTTTAATTGTTTTGTTTTTGTTCTTTTTTTGTTTTGTTTTTGGAGGGGGGCGTTTTTCTTGAATCATGTTAATTATTGTTTAACCTTAAATGAGGCTATTTTTTTTTATTATTCGTTTGTTGACAGACAAGCAAATTATAAAACTTTTTTATTTTATATAAAACATATTATTAGACCAAATCGGAAAAAATTTCATTTTCATTTTTATTTTTTTATCATTTTCTGTTTGACTAAATTTTCGACATTCGAGGCCGCCATATTACTTTTAAAATTTGACTATTCTAAAGTTTGCCAGATTAGCTTTTATGATCAAATTTTGCCTTTTTACACTATTAATTAAAACTTGGTTCCATGAAAAGGCGTAAAATTGCCAAATTTGGTCTTTAAGAGGCCAATCTGTCAAACTTTACAACAGCCGAATTTTTAATGCAATACGGCGTCCTCGAATGTAGTACATTTAGTCTCATAACATAATGTAAAAATGATCACTATGACAATTTTTCTTGTTTTATTGTAGCCTTTGGGTCTAATAATGTGCTTTATATTTACAAAAAAAAAGGTTTTTCAATTTTTGTTGCTGTCAAATAATTTACGCCGCTAAACTACAAATTTACCCTACATTACATTGCCTACGGAAACACTTATTTGTTATATATTGGTTTTGTTTACTTCTCTTATCCGGACTCATTATCGACACTTCTCAGACATTAACTTTTTTTTGTGGTAAATTTTTAGCTTAGGTCTATTTCCACAATTTCCTTGAAAATGACGACTTTTGAAAGTTTTCGACTATGCTGGATAAGACAAACTCTTTTGACTTTGGCAGAGACAAGTAGTTTCCAGGTATAAAGACAGGCATTGTAATTCGGTCGTCGCCAGATTTGTATGCATGCACGATAAACAAATCTACTTTTCTCCGCCGACTCTGTCAAGACATCAATTCATTTTAATTTTATAGTTTGTGCGGGTGGATATGCTGACAATGAATATCGATGGAAAATTTGGCGCTATTACTTTGACTATTCGTTCCCTCAAAAATTGGGGTGTTTCTTCTGACAGGCGTTTTACCATGGTGAGGTTGGAGGTGTCTATTCCGAAAGCTGTTGTTAACATGAGGAGGTTGGGGTTGTCTATTCTGAAAACCGTTCTTAACATTAGCACGTTGCGGGTTGGCCACCACCAACAACCGTAGTTTATTTTTTTGCTAGGAGGGGGACATGCTTCCACCAGGCAACGCCGATTAATGGGTCTTATATATATATATATATATATATATATATATATATATATATATATATATATATATATATATATATATATGCAAATTTACATAGTCGAGAAACTCGACATGCTAATGTTTATGACAAATGGTTGGTTAAAACCAGAAATCATCGTAAGGCGACTTAATAAATGTGTTTTTTTTTTCTGTGAAAAGCAACCATTTACTAATTATAAGGCTACACTGTTTATAGTGATAGCTTCTAATTTTAAACCTGTCATTCATTGCGTTTTACGTTCGAACGCTTAATTTATAAGTAAAAGAGTAAATATGTGTGTGTGTGTCTGTCTGAAAATATTTAACCGATAAACTCTTAAACTACTGGTCACCAAACACTTAAATAAATAGGATATAGTAATTATACACCAAGAATAAATTGTGGCTAGTAAAATCTTTGTTTGCTTGAATGAATTACGCATACAGACGTTGACAAGTTGAAATACCAAGTGGTCATTAGAACTCACAGACATATTTGTATTTGTGTGCGCATGCGTAAAACCAATCATATCTAAAATTGATTTAATTTTGAAACTTTCTTATCTGTCTGTTAGGATATCTGAAGCGGCGAGTGGAGTGCGAATATTTTGGTTCTGATTCTAGTTAATGACACCTAAATCTTTCACTTTTATAATCACTACTATATATTAGGTGCAATATAATATTCAAGAGATAGTTGGCACTGTAATATTAAATAAGAAATCTGCATGAATTACAATATATTTAAGCGTATTTTAGGACCGGCAAGGTCGACCCTATTTTTGGTAGTAAACATATATATATATATATATATATATATATATATATATATATATATATATGTGTGTGTGGGGGGGTGTTGTTGTTGTTGTTGTTGATTTTTTTAGCGCCAATTAAATTCGGTATACAGCGTCTCTATACCGAATTTAATCGTTAAAAAAATTCAGAACAAAAAATCGATATACATTTAAGCATAACAACTAGATCAACTATGGTTTGGTGTTCGAGCCCTAGTACCGTCAATTATGCTTATGAGTCGTAGGAAATATATATATTGCTCTTTATATATTATATATCTATCCATTATATATATATATATATATATATATATATATATATATATATATATATATATATATAAAGTGAACGTGTCTGTGTGTCTGTCCGTCCGTGTGTCTGTACATTTCCCTACGCAATAACTCTGTCAATTTTTACTCTACATACTAGACATTTGATATACAAGGTACTGAGATTTGGGAAAATCGATGTGATCGAGTTTTGGCCAGAAATTTGGCTGTTAAGGGGCCAGAATTCAACAATTTGACCTTAGAGAACTCTACCAAACTCCTCCAACAATTTTGGTCTAAACACTTGAAATTTTAGATATAGGTTCCTTGGACATGGATCAAACTTAATAACTTGATTTGAGCCCAAAACAATAAATTTTAAGAGGTCATAATAGGGGGCAAAGTTTAAAAAATTGAACTTTTTTTTTTTTTTTGCTCAGCATACATATCCAAACATCCGGGCAAAGCCGGGCACCCATGCTTGTATATCTATAAAGTGAACGTGTTTGTGTATCTGTGTGTGTATCTGTGTATCTTTGTGTCTGTGTGTCTGTGTCTGTGTATTTCCCTACGCAATAACTCTGTAAATTTTCAGTCTACAGACTCGAAATTTGATATACAGGGTACTGAGATTTGGGAAAATTTATGTGATCGGGCAAGCTTTTTAATCGGTTCGGGTCGAAAATTTTTAGTCACCAATATATAAATGTATGTATGGATGGATGTTTGCATGTCTGCGTAAAACTTTCGACAGAGGCAAAGGATTTTACCAAGATCACTATCGTTTTAAAGTTCGACCTCTTAGACGGCAAATATCGAAAAATTGGCTAAAAACATTAATATCTTCACCCTCAACTTGGCACTTTTTCGCTTTTTCACAGATATTTTTGAAAGTCATCCTCTCCTTTTGATTGTCTAGCCTCAATTTAAATATAAGTCACCTCCGGGTTGACCGTGGTCGTAACAGCAAAGGCGTCAGTTTTTAACCCGTTCTTTTCCTCCTTTGCGGTACGGGTTCGAGCCTGCCTTCCTACTATAATTTTTTTTTTTTTTTTGCTTAACAGACACATCAAAACACCCGGGCAACGCCGAGCTGAAATGCTAGTATCTATCTATCTATCTATATATATATATATATATATATATATATATATATATATATATATATATATATATATATTTATATATATGTATATATATATATATATATATATATATATATATATATATATATATATATATATAAATGAACGTGTCTGTGTGCCTGTGTGTGTACATTTTCCTACACAATATCTCTGTCAATTTTCAGTCTACACACTCGAATTTGATATACAGCGTACTGAGATTTGGGAGAATCTTTATAATCCGTTTTCGGCCAGAAATTTGGCTGTTAAGGGGGTCAAAGTTCAACGATTTGACCTTTGAGAACTCTACCAAACTCCGCCAATTTTCGGTATAAACACTTGAAATTTTAGATATAGGTTTCTTGAACATGGATCTAAGTTAATAACTTGGTTTGAGCCCAAAACAATAAATTTTAAGGCGTTATAATAGGGGTCAAACCTTTAAAAATTTTACTTATGCGGTATCTACTAAATTACTCAGACAATTTCTGGTCTAAACATTTGAAATTTTACATAAAGCGTATTCAGAGATAGGCCAAGCTTTTTAATCGGTTCGGGTCGAAAATTTTTAGTAACCAATATATAAATATGTGTAAGTATTATGTATGTATGTATGTTTGCATGTGTACCTTAATCTTTCGACAGAGGTGACAGATTTTACCAAGATCAGCATCGTGATGAAGTTCGACCGTTCAGACGACAAATATCGAAAAATTGGCTGAAAACATTAACTTCTTCACCTTAAACTGGGCACTTTTCTACAGGGGCGGGGGGTCGCTTTTTTGCCGATATTCTTTAAAGTCATCGTCTCCTGTCGATTGTCTAACCTTAATTAAAATGTATGTCATTTCCGGTTTGGCGGTGGTCGTAAAAGCAAATACATCAGTTTTTTCCTGTTCTTTTTTTCCTTCGCGGTACGGGTTCGAGCCTGCCTTCCTACTACCACTTCTTTTTTTTTTTTTTGCTTAACACACACATCTAACACCCGGGCAACGCCGGGCTGAAATGCTAGTATATATATATATATATTATTGCTCTTTATTATTTTGTGGTGTACTGAAACTCTTCCCTAAAATACCATTTAAAATGTTGTTTCAAAATATCTATTTGCATTCACATTTTGTTAGTCACATTAAGTGTATAGACCCGCGCACTATGTACCATACAGTTCATGGCTAGTTTTTCTCTTAAAACTGATACCATTTTCTATTTTAAATGTTATCTTAATTAAGTTCCTTTAATAGTTTTTAGGATATTAAAGAATTAATGCATTTGAGGAAATTAAGCGCATGCTCTGTTCTGAATTTCTTAGAATATAGGCACCGACACACGTGCATAAACGCGCAATCACGTGCACACACGCATATCGAATGCAAGAAAGAGAGAGAGAGAGGGGGGAGAGAAATAGAAAGAGAGAGATATAGAAGGAGAGAGAGAGATCGTAAAATATGCTTCCTGCTACTCGTGTCATGTATCATGTACACATATAATATACAAAATAGTATCGCATTTTCTTAAGTCATATTGTAAAAAAGATTTTTTTTAGATTACAGCAAATTATTAATTAAAATCTAACATACATTCATCACATTTTTAATTGGTATATATTCTTATTATAGACGTAGAAAATCATTTGATTTAAAAATATATTACATATATATATTTTTTAAGGCACAGAAACAGTATTATTCTGGACACATTCGATTTTCCTATACAAATAGTAGACACGCGCAGCGTTGTCCAGAATAGATTTGGGCAATTTTCCCCTCCTGTTAGTTGCTCTGAACATTATATTACACTAATTGGACGCCCAGCGTTGCCCGGTCCTACAATACGCTTAAACATGATATTTCAATTTATGCAGATTGCGTATGTATTATTATAGAATCAATCCTCTATTGATTATTATATATAACAAGGAATAATTTGCCCGGAGACTAATTCGTATAAAGAATAAAATAATGATAATAAAGATAATGGCGTTCATCAAATTTGGTCTGTGTTTGTTTACAATATCACGTCAGCTAGTATTTGGCCTTTACGATCTTTAAAAAAATAAAGTATTTCTTCTCTTTACGTTACACTGGCCAAGGTTACACCGGTGTAACGTAAAATATTTCCATGTAAAAAAATCTTTTTTATGTATCGGATTTATTTCGATTTTCGATACTTAAAAAAAAAAAAAAAACATTTAAAAACACTGCCAGAAATGTTAATTACCTTCGTGTGAAATTTTAAAAATATATGTTCAGCCGTTTCGGAACCTATGAGGAGGAAACTCACACACGCACACACACATACAGACACACAAAATGACTTTTACATAATTTTTCTCTTTTTTATCATAACTTTCATTTGTTGGGAGATGTGAAGATATCCTCGGCATTACTTTCCGGAGAAAAAGTATTCATTCCTTCAATAAAATCAATATTCAAACCTAAGAACCTGAGACGTACTAGCTATGAATGTGTATGTCCTTGAGGAAGATCCCTGTTTTCAAAAGCTTTAACAACTTATCTTCATTTCAGATTTGTAATTGAAGACTGGCAGCAAATCTATCGCAAAAGTTGCTAGACAGATTATTGAATCATTCTACCACTCTAGAACCAGAACGTATCTCACTCCGGACGCAGTCCACTGCCTGTACAACCATCAAATATTTTTTAAAGATCAAAGTACTATTGCAATATGTGGAAACGCGCTGCTCAAATCATCCTTTTCTACATCGAGAGAATACAAAACGAACTTCGAAATCTAGTGGTAATATCCTCTTACTACATCCTCTTTCTCACAGAAAAGAAGTTGTTAGTTTTTCTCTACTCTGTCGGTAAGGCCAAGATCAAAGTGTAGTATCTGTTCCGGCAGATACTGCACTTAAGATAATTTGTACCAGTCAATGGAGGGGAAACCCTCTATACTGGGACAATTATTATTTTTGGTAACCAGAGTGACCCCTTTTAGGGGAGCTGGTTTTTACCTCACATTAAAAACGGCCTTGTGCCTAATTTGCTCAGTAGGGGAGCAAATAAATACCATCTGTTCCGGCAGATACTACAAGCTATGACTAGCTAGGACTAGCTATGACTAGCAAAGACCAGATGTGGGGGCAACCCCACATGCCTGACCATTAACCAGCTCCCATTTCCCACCTCTCGGGAGCTGGTCCCCTTTTTCCCTTCCCCCTCCCTTCACTCCTCACATTAAAAATCGGCCTTGTGCCTAATTTGCTCGGTGGGGGAGCAAATAAATACCATCTGTTCCGGCAGATGCTGCACTTGAGATAGTTTGTACCAGTCAATGGAGGGGAAACCCTCTATACTGCGACAATTATTATTTTTGGTAACCAGAGTGCCCCCTTTTTGCCTACTTTTAGGGGAGCTGGTTTTTACCTCACATTAAAAACGGCCTTGTGCCTAATTTGCTCAGTGGGGGAGCAAATAAATACCATCTGTTCCGGCAGATACTGCAAGCAAAGACCATATGTGGGGGCAACCCTACATATAAGACCTTGGTCAATGTAGTGGCAACACTTCATACCAATTGTCACTAACAAGCTCCCTTACTCCCCAGGGAGTTGGTCCCCATTTCCCCTTCACTCTTCACTTTAAAAATGGGCCTTCTGCCTAATTTGCTCAGTGGGGGAGCAAATAAATACCTCAAAGTGTAGTATCTGTTCCGGTAGATACTGCAAGCAAAGACCATATGTGGGGGACAACTACACATATAAGACCTTGGTCAATGTAGGGGCAACACTTCATACCAATTGTCACTTACCAGCTCCCCTACTCCCCAGGGAGTTGGTCCCCATTTCCCCTTCACTCCTCACTTTAAAAATCGGCCTTGTGCCTAATTTGCTCGGGGGGAGCAAATAAATACCTCAAAGTGTAGTATCTGTTCTTCAAATGCTGTACTTTAATTCTTGTTCTCTGTCAGTAGGGAAGAAATCCTTCACGACTGAGACAATTTTAATTTTTGTTCCTTTTCTCCCCGTTAAAAAACGATCCTGGTGTCTAACTCTGTTCCACAGAGAGGTAAAGTAAATAGGTACGCTATCGATATTTTTTTCATGGTAGATGTATGATAATGTTCCAGTCTATGGTATTTCTCTATGAAACATTCACAACAAAAAATTCGTCTAGTTTCAACTATTGTAAATAAGTTTTTTTTTTTTTTAACTGTGAGTCTGAAACTAAACGAACTTTCATTTCAAGCACTACCCGTCTGTGGAACTCTATATCGCGGTGCTGCTTTCCAGCTATTTAAAACATGGTCGCTTTTGAGCCCAATATGAACAAATTCTTGTTGAGCTGTCCGATAGTTACATTTTTCCCCAGTTTCAACCATTCTTACTAATCCTCACGGCGTTGTTTCATAGTTTCCTGACATACTCATCAACTTTTATCTTCGATTGGCCTTTGATTCTTGATAAGCGGTGATCCTTCAATTCTAAAAATATGAATCTACAAAAGTTTTATTTGTTGTCTACAGATCTAAGTCAAGCACGAACATCCCATGATGTTATCGCAAAACATACTAATATAAAATTTACATTTGACAGTTTTTACTGTGTCTGATAGCGGTATAGATTTTTAACATAACTGAACTACCGAATAGAAACACCACCTATAATTTGTTTTGACGTAAATAGCTACAAACAAGCCATGAAGCCAATGTTAGGCGAAAGAACAGAGAACAGAAAATGTTATATGGAAAGATGTATAACCAGAAGACTGCAGTTCTTCCCAGTTTGTAAAAAACATCATTCATGGAATGTGTGTACCAAAAATAGAAAGTAAGAGAAGAGAGCATTGCAAATAAGTTAAAGTTCAACATCGTATTTACAAGAATTTTATTTAATAAAATATTTTATAAAGTAAAGTCAGTCTCTTTCACAATTTTTCCAAGTTTCAGTTCTACGCATAAATTATCAAGATGGTTTAGTTCAAGTTTGTGTTTCATTGCAGATTAAATATGGTCATATAAAACTGAACAATAGACTCAATAACTGGACAATATACTATGCTAATAAGAATGTTTGTTTGTTGTCTTCAATTATTTACATTTTGTTAAATAGATAAGAATATAATAAGCAATTTATTAATGAATTATTCGTATTTATATGTTAGTGTAGAACTATGGAATCTATGAATATTAAGTATTCTACGGATAAGCTATTCACTTGAAGAAAATAACCACATTTTTTCAGTCAGTAGTTGCTTTCCTCTCTCTCTCTCTCTCTCTCTCTCTCTCTCTCTCTATATATATATATATATATATATATATATATATATATATATATATATATATATATATATATATATATATATTAAAGACTTTACACATCACTATTTCATTGATTTATATTTTTCTTTCCAAATCCGTTTTCATCTAATATATAAAAGGCAAAATAGGCGCGAACGTTTCTGTTTGTCCATGAAAGGCTTTTTAGGTGGAAGGAGAGGGGGTTTCTCCCGTCGGTTAGATTCCAGGAGAAGTTTTCTTATGCTTCCTAGATCGTATATCTCAGATTCTCAAACGGATATCGTCTCTATTTTATTTTTTTTAATTCTTTTGATCGAGTTTTAAAAAATTCCCTCGTTTCGTTTGTTTGTCTTTTTCGTACAAAGAAAACGAAACTAATCGGAACAAACGCAAACGTCTGGCCGTTCAGCAGAGTAGTATCTGTCCTGTAATTCATCCTTGGCCAATGTAGGAGAAAACTTTCAGACTGAGAAAATTACTAACCACGACAGAAAGCAGAAAGTTTTACTGACCCTCGACCAGGTTTAAAAGCAACATTCATTTCTGCGGCGACTTCTATGATTCTTAAGTTAATTACTAACTTAATTAATTCTCTGTCCTCTTTGGCCTAATGGTTAGCGAGGAAGATCAATAACGCTGCGTTTTCGAGTTCAATCCCACCTCTCTCTCTATCATTTTTTTTTCGTCCTTTTGCCAATATCCTCCACCCGGGAAAAATTTAATTACAAACTTATTTAATTCACTATCTTCTTTTTTTCACGTTCTTTTCCTCCTTCAGGATACGGGTTCGAGCCTGCTTGCCTGCCTACTACCACTTTTTTTTTTGCTCAACATACACTTCCAAACACCCGTGCAACGCCGGGCACCCCCGTTAGTTCCATACAAAACATATTCTTACAGTTTTGTTGAAACACGTGTAAGTAAGGTATGTTTAATAAAAAATGAATACAAATTGTGACTGTGAATTAAATAGATCTTCTTATTTTGAAATAATAATTAATTACACACACACATGATGATGGCAACATCTTGTCAGACGAGTGCCACTCCCTCAGACACTTAAAGTCCATGAGCCCAAATGCCTGAGGGAGTATCTATACAAAGATGATGTTACAGAGTCTTAGCTTTGTACGGCAGCTAAGTCTCTCTCTCTGTTCAAAATGTTGAGATCCCGCAACAAGCAAGAGCAAGATAGCCAGCAACAAATCAAACTGCAAACCAGCTTAATGCGTGTACTGGTCTCCCGCTTTATGGTTTTTTAAATCAGAGATTTGCTTCTCCTAGAAAGGTTGCCTTCACCACGGCTTACGGGAGCTCTCTCCGCCCAACACATATATACATACACACAAATATACACGGTGCTAGTTGGCCGTTGACCCCGAAAAAGGGTTCATTCGCCCTTTGAAAGGTCTTGTTTTTAAACCTTCAGGGAGACTAGCCGCCCTCCTCCCCAAACAAGTCTGGTGGGGGAACCAGTTTAGTCGCCAGTGACCCGACCATGAGGCAGGTAGTACTGGGTTACATGGTACCAGTAGCATATGACATGACCTGACCACAATACATACATACACATATATGTATATATATGTATACTTTTATATATATATATATATATATATATATATATATATATATATATATATATATATATACAAAGTGACTTGTGTGATTCTGTTCGTAATGGTCATTTTCAATTTTTAATCTACAAACTTGAATGTTCATATATAGATATAAGATTAAGACCTGTACAATAAATCCGATTTGATTTCCAGCTGGTAGAGATAGTTTCTAAGAGGTAAACATTTTAAACATTTTTGAATTTGGCAGGCGTAAGTTGACTGAAAGTTCATCTTCTACGCTTGAGCAAATATAATTTTATACGTTAAACTGCGTTCATATTAAAACGTTTGATACTGATCTGTCCTTAGGTCATGTGGTAACGAATACCGCTGGAAAGATAAATGTTTTTATTTCGATTTTATCTGATGCAAACAAGATATTTTTTAATTTTGAAATCACTAGTATCTATTAAGTACAATATAATAATAAAAAAAAGAGTTGGCCCTATAATAATAGCTACGAAATGAGTATGAATTAAATATCATATTTAAGTGTATTTTACGACCAGGATATATATATATATATATATATATATATATATATATATATATATATATATATAAACGGAGACATACGAATGCGAGTATCATGTTTTTCGAAACAGTATACTTCTTGTTAGTAAAATATACTCGAGCTGGGATCGAAAACAACAAACTAAAGACAGTGAGTCAATTAAAAGTTTTCCACGGGTTTGATTAACTGTATAGCAAATTTAAAGTCTGTAGTTCCACGATTCGTAAAGAGAGGTGTCCACACACACACACACACACGCACACACACGCACACACTTTCTCACTTCTTGTAAGTATTAAAAATACTTGAGCTGAAATCGAAACCAAAACCTTAAGACAGTTAGTCAAGTACGATTACCATTCGGACAGCGTGACACGCTCTTAAAGATGCTGTGTTCAATCCGACTCATACTTAACAGAAGGAATCTGTAACATGAACTCTTCACGCATGCGCAATCGTGAAACAGCAAACAGAGAAAAATCCGACGCCTCCGACGTACCAATTTCTTTTAAACGCCCTTAAAAGCCCTTTTTTCCGGATGAAACAAGTTAAAAAAAATCACAAATGCTTGTATAACCTATATGCAAAATTTCAAGTCTGTAGATTAAAAATTATTTGAGTATATAGGTTGAGAAGTGTCCTCACACACACATTCTAACTTTTATAGAGTACGAGCTGGCCACCCGAGTTGCACGGTTGTAAAAAATACATAAATATTATATTTTAATTAATGCAAAATTCTTATTTATTATAAACAGAATTGGCGTAGGTATTTAACGTAACTAAAAATTCCTTTTTAAAAAGGATTTTAAAAAAACGGAGATTTTGCGAGTATTTGTTTTTTTGTTTTTTTTTCTAAATAGTCCACTTTTTGTAAGTAAAAAATAAATACTCGAGCTGAAATCAAAATCAAAACCTAAAGATAGTGAGCCGAGCACGATAACCATAATACCAGCTTGACATGATCTTTAAAAAGTTTTTTCAAACCAACTTAAACTTTACATAAGGAAGCCCTCATGTTTCATGCCAGCGCACGCGCAGTCATGAAATTGTTTAGAACAGATAAAAATCTGATCGCCCCCATGTAACAATTTTTCGATTCTGACCCCTTAGCAGTCCTTATATTCGGATGTAAACGGATTAAAAAGATTTCAATTTGTCTGAATATCCTATACATTTTTTTGACATATAGGATTTATTTATTTTATTAATCATTATATTCATGATAATTCATCCATAATATAAATCTCACCAGCCTGTTTAAATGTATGTATGTATGTATGTATGTATGTATGTATGTATGTATGCCTAAAACTTTCAATAGAGGCGACAGATTTTCACGAGATTGGTATTGTTTTGAAGATCGACCCTTCGGACGATAAATACATTCCTTCACCAACAACTGGGCACTTTTTTTTACAAAGAGGGGACGCTTTTTGCCGATATTTTCGAAAGTAATCCACTCTTTTCGATTGACTAGCCTAAATTTAAACTTTCGACTCTTCCGGTTTGGCGATGGATGTCAGGGTTTTTTTTTTCGTTCTTTTTCTCTTCCGAGCCTGCCTGCCTACCTCCACTTTTTGGGGATTTTTTCTCAACACACACCTTCACACACCCGGGCAACGCCGGGCACCCAGGCTAGTTTATAATATAAATATCAACTGTCTGTTTAAATATATCTATGTATGTTTGTATGTCTGCCTAAAATTTTCGACAGAGGCGACGAATTTTCACAAGATACGTATAATTTTTGGAGCTCGCCCCTTCGGACGACAAATATCGAAACTTGGCTTAGACATTAATTCCTTCACTCTCAACTGGGCACTTTTCTACAGGGTCGCTTTTTTCACTGATATTTTCAAAAGTCTTTTCGATTGACTAGCCTTAATTTAAACCCACGTCACCTCCGTTTTGGCGATGGACGCAATAGCAAAGACGTCACTGGTTTGTTTCTGTTCACGTTCTTTTCCTCCTTCGCGGTACAGGTTCAAGCCTGTCTGCTTACTACCACTATTTTCTTTCTTCTTTTTTTTTTTTTTGCTCAGCACACACCTCCAAACACCCGGGCAACGCCGGGCACTCAGGCTAGTAATATTAGAATTAATAATCGTTTCATATACTGATCCCAACTCTAGCCACTTGTTTCAAAAGCAGAAGCCCGTCAACCAAATCAACCCAACAGTCAAATGGCACCCCATTACAGCATCGCAATGGAAGCACACGACCACCACATAGTTAACGCTTCAATGGCAAAGTCGTTGCTCTGTACATGGCAGTGTTCCAAATAAAAACATTCGGTGACTTGTTAAATCTCGTTCTCCCAACGTAACCCTTCATCGTCCTAGCTTGGTACGACGGAAAGATTTTCCCACGTCATGACACTGGGTATAAACAACTGGGGTATTAAACAACGAATACGTATCCACTGCAGAACAAATAAACTGTAGCGCACAAACGAAATAATATGCCCTCCCTTCTTGCCAAAATAGAGAGCGCGAATGATATGAACGAGCTAAACCCGGATTCATGACTTCCGGTTGAATGTTTCATTCTGTTCTGGGTCAATAGTGTTTTGAGTTTATTTTCTACTCGTGCCAGGAGATAAAGGAAAATGAATTTTTTTTTTTTTTTTTACATGGGTGTCACCACTTATCAAGGCCCAGAGGCCACTCAAGGATAAGGGTTAATAGGTATGCATTAGTCATTGTGATTTTAGCATAGTAAACAGTGGGAATTTTGTAACTTGGATTACTTAGGGGGACGATTCAATTAGAACTTGTTCACATTGGACTTTTTTTTTTTTTTTTTCATAGGTATCACCACATTATCAAGGCCAAGTGGCCACTAATATTTATATGTACATCTGCATATTTTTAATCATGTAGAAGAATACACCTTATTTTTTTTGTACCACAAACATTGCCACTTGGACAAGTGGGGCTCCTAATTAAGACCATGCCTACATGGGTTTATGTAGGGACTTGAGTTTCGTGATATGTTTCGGTTTCATTTACACTTCTGCATGTCAGTTCAGCCAATGAAGCAAGAAACTTCGAGGGATTTGCAAAGTCAAGCAGTCTGTGAGCTAAAAAAAATAATGAATTATTACAGCAAATTTTATCCAGCATCGAGGGACCTAAACAGTAAATGGGTGGGATTTTGCTGATTGTAGATATATGGCGGAACTATTTACGATGAAGGGAGATGCACAACTGCTATATGTTCATCAGAGAATATTCCACTGAAGAACCTGTAAACTAGATACAGAGACACAACATTGCGGCGATGAAACAAAGTTTGCGGCATAACTTATAGTGCCGCCTTATCATATTAGAGACAAAGATTCACTGGTAGTAGATTTACTAACCCAGATATGGTAACAATACTTCAATCATAGACGAATTGTGGCTTTGTGGAAACATAGGTGTAAGTTATTTTCTAGCAAGGTAAAGGGAGACCACCGTCTCTGCAGCAGCCTTGGTAATATCCTCGGTGTATTTGTTTCAATTCATGTCGCCTGTAAATATTAATTAAGCCGAGTAGTTTGAGCGAAGAGCTCTCAGGCAGGGTGTTACCCACGACTATCGATGGTCGAGAAGGTTGCTTGTAATTATTTAAGAAAAAAAGCTTAGTCATAGTAGCGATAAATGTTAACACCCATTTATGGTCCATTCTGCTACAGACAGGAGATGGTCTTCTATGTTGTAAAAAAATGTTATGCCCGTCTATAAACACACTATATAAAAACACAAAAAGAAAAAAAAAACAAATGTTTTCTTTTAATCGCCCCAAATCTGAGAACAGTTTAACTTTCGCCAAATTTTCAGTGTTTATTAATTATTGAATTAACCGCATATTTCTTGGTTTGTACACTTAGTGTTTCTTTGCTCACACGAAGCGTAGTCTCTGTAGTGTCGTAGTTAAAATACGATAACCACTTACTTTTCAGAGCGCACTAAGCTCGACCGAACTATTGAAGGACTACTGCCTGAACCTTTGGGTGTTACACAGCAGTAACCTGGACCTTCCCGATAGCAGCAAAGAATGACATTTCTCTTTCGTTCTGATCAACTTGGCCCCGAGCAGGGATATTTTACACTATTAGATATACTGCGTGAAGACTGTTGATAGCTTTTTTTTTCTTTTTTTTTTTTTACTTTATCACTTCCTTCTTTGTGACACTGTTTTAATTTTACGCAACCTACACCCAACGGTATAAATTACTCAAATAAATCTAGCATGGTTTATTTATTGAAAGGTGTTTTTTTTTCACTTCAATTGACCACGCCTTTATTACGATATAGTGTAGGGGTTGATTTTATAGTTCATACGAACATTAGCTTCTCTAGTAATTGTCTGTATTTTTGAGATGAGGTGTTTTCATTTATTGAGATTGTCAGACTGACTTCCTCATCTTGGTTGTTATAGTCACAACGTTTCGGCCGTTTTGCCCTCCGGCCTTCATCAGGTGTTTTGTATCGAACTGGGGAACCGTTTGTTAGGAGTCTCGAACCCAACCGTTTATTATTATTACGGGGGTACCGTGTTCGGACTCTAGCTAGGCTCTGTGACCTAGTTGCTGATTCTCTGTTTTGAATGTTACTTTTCACTGCCTTCGTTCAGGATTGAACTCAGCACCTTTGGGTAACTGTAAACTTTGATACAACGTCTATGACCACTTGGCCATATGTCACTAGTTCCCCAGTTCGATACAAAACACCTAATGAAGGCCGGAGGGCTAAACGGCAGAAACGTTGTGACTATAACAACCAAGATGAGGAAGTCAGTCCGACAATCTCAATAAATTAGCCTCTATAGTTATCTCTTTGTATTAATCTTTTAGCGACAAGTCCGCAACTACATATATTGTTTTTACTTGGATTTCTTTTTACTGGTGCTCTTTTTCCTAAGTTCTTTGTTATGATCTATAAATGTTAATTTTATAATTCTTACTAGCAACAGAAAACAAAGTTTAAACAACAACGAGAAAAATATTCTTTTTTGAAATCGGAAATGAGCCTAAATTTATTTCTATTGCGATAATGTTCTTATTTTTCCGATCCCAGGTTCCACTTCCTGCGTTGCTCGGTCATAAATACGCATACATATTATTTTATAATCACTGCAGACATCTTATTTATTATACACAAAAATACCGTAAGTATTTAACGTAATGTTTAATTCCTTTAAAATAAATGAAGTAAAAAAATAAATAAAAAAACGAAAGAAACTAAGATATTTGCATACGAGTATTATGGTTTTTTTTTTCTAAACATTTCGGTTTTTGTAATTAAAAAAGTGCTCGGGCTGAGTTCGAAACCAAAAACTACAGACAGCGAGTCAAACATAATACCCATCATGCTAGAGGGACACGGTGTTCACGATGCGTTTTCAACCCTACTTATACCTTTCCTAAGGAAACTGTCATGTTTCCGGCCCGCGCAGTTGTGAATAAGTTGGCAAACAGATAAAACTCCGATAAGCCCCAAATAATTTTTTTTTACATTTTTAACACTTAGTAGCCCTTCTTTCCAGATGAAACCGATTAAAAAGTTTTCCACATATCTGAATACCCTATATATCAAATTTCAAGTCTATATATATATATATATATATATATATATATATATATATATATATATATATATATATATATATATATATATAATGTTCTCAATAGAGAATTACTTGAAATCCAGATTAGAAAAATCAGGAAATTTGTGGTATGGGATTTACTTTTATTTTGCTTAAAATTGCACTTAGAGTTGTTGGTTTTAATGATAAGATGATAAATATTTACTAATTATACACTTTTAGTAAAACTAAAATCTATAGCTAACCCCCGCCACACAAGTTTATTATTGCGTGTGTCCAAATATATACACATATTAAATGAGGTTTTATGATAATCTGGAAAAAAGCTTTAAAGCTAAATATTTAGAGATTTTGAAAGAATCGAAATCAAAATCGGTGATTGCATTGGAATCGAGAATTATTTTGGAATCAATCCATCACTAATATATATGCGTGTGTGTGTATATGGGTGCGTGTGCACGCGTGTGTGTAATAATAAACGTTTTGCAACAATATATTGTGGTCTCTGTTTTCGCACTGTTTTCCTTCTTTTTTTTTTTTTTTTTTTTTTTTGTTACCCAATACTTAGCTCTAGCCTGTCCTTTATTCGGCAGGAAGATTAATTGGACGTTAAAGATTAGGATAATTTGTCTCTCTTAGTGAATGTGTCGTTTGTAATAACGAATACACAGGCCATGTTTACGGAAACAGAAAGAAAACAGTACACATCGCCGGTTGAAAAGATGAAGTTATACAGCGAACATTCACAACAAGCTATCAGCAAATTGCGAAATACATTACGCGTGTTCGATACGTCAGAAAAAGCGGCCAAGGAAACAGAGTGATAAAGAAAAAAGAAAAAGGGAGAAAATAAAAAAGAGAAAGACAGAGATGGTGGTGGTGGTGTGGGGAGGGGGAATTGTAGTCAACTAGTACATACAATGAAATTGATTTCATTCAATATCAGTGTAGCGCTAGACGTGATGAAGCGTAAAGAGTCGGAAGTAAGAAAATGTGTAGTATGTTTGCTGGTACAAGGGAGAGAAAGAGAGAGACATAAAGGGAAGGAGATTAGGGTAAGAAGAAGAAGAAGAAGAAGAAGAAGAAGAAGAAGAAGAAGAAGAAGAATGAATGAATGAGTGAAAAAATACCAGAGGTAAGAGAGGAAGGGGGCAATGCCGTAAGGAAAGAATCAAATTTGACTTGACATTGGTCGGCTTTACGACCTATCAACATTTATTTCGTAATATTTACTAAAATCGCCCAACAAAGGAAACGAAAAGAGTATTAAGACGAAGAGAAAGAGGTTGGCGTTGACAAGAAGAATAGCAAAAAGAAAGAAGAAGGTGAGGGGGAGGGGAGTAGGTCAAATCGAGGTTAGGGGAAAAAGTGGCCAGCTGACTGGGGTGCTGATTGCTCTTTCCGACACTAGACGATGCTACCAGCCGATTATGTCAGGTCGCTGTGACTTGGCTCTAACACCGTACTCCAGCGCACATGCATCTCCGTGCCTGAACGCCACCACTGCCGTCGCGTGTGTGCGTGCACGTAAGAAATACAGAGAGAGAAGGCGGAAGAGAAAAAAGAAATAAGAGAGAGAGAGAGAGAGAGAGAGAGAGAGAGAGAGAGAGAAGACACCATAACCGACTTCGCCGTCTCCTTCACTGCCGCTTTAGCTGACACCGTCGACATCTTTGATGGCGGGCAGTTTAACGAGTCAGCAATATTCGATGGTGCCCGATATTTCAAACAAAAGGCCGCCGACGAAGAAGACAGTCAGCGGAAACGAAAGGGAGATAATCGCGACACTACTATCACTACAACTACTATTAACTAATAATAATAATAATAATAATAATAATAATAATAATAATAATAAGAGTTAAGCTGTTACTGCCAATGGTTATATCAGTTTATGCCCAGACTCCAATCGCTATTGCTCTCTTTCTCTCTCCCTCTCTCTCCGTCTATTTCTGTCTCTAATAGTGTTAATTTCTGTATGTCTCATTTCATCTCAATTCCTACTTTCTCTTTCTCTATCTGTCAAACTCTTTTTCCAAGAGATTTTCTCTCTGTTTCTCCCTCTCGCTATCACACACACACACACACACACACACACACACACACACACACACACACACACATACACACACACACTATCGTACACCTTTTCTCGCTTCCTATCTCTCTCTATATTTCTCGCTCTCTCTTTCTCTATGTATGTACGTATGTTTTTCGCTCTCTCTCGTTTTCTTCTAAATTCTCTGGATGTCTGCTTGCCTTTCTTTCTTTTTCCCTCCCTCGTTCTCAAACGAAAACATTAGCTAGCCAACGTAAGAAAAAAAATTGAAGTTGATAGAACGACAAAATTTCTCCAAAAGGAATTAAAGAACCCCATCCTACACACACAATAATAGAAATAAAGTCATTCGTGTCACCCCCTACCACACACATGTACACCCAGAGAAAAGTGCGAGAATGAAAAAATTCGAAGAAAAAAGAAAACGAGAAGAGAAGGGAACCGAACAAGAAACGCATTGTCGAGTCAGTGGAAGAAGATAGACTGATGTTAAAAAAAAAAAAAAAAATCCAGAGAGGCTCGGGTCACATCGCCCTAACAGGCAAAAAAAAAAAAAAGAAGCGTTTTATTCGCCAACAAAATCTATACAGCCCCACGTTGAACGGCTTTCTATAAAGATCGACTTTTTCTTTCTTTTGCATCAAAATCTTTTCATTTTTTTTTTCTTTTTCATTTGAAATTTGGAATTTGCGGAATATATCTTCGTTTTCGGTCTATTTTTAACACATTGTGTGCGTGTGTGTATCTGCGTGTTGTATTACAAAATATCAGGACTGTACATTGGTTCCGTCGGTTTCAAATCAAACCACACATCAAACGTAACATTGGTCTCCTTTACCTGGCCCTGAAGACGCTGAATACAGTTTCGGTAAATAATCATTACAGACTTCCGTTTGTTTGAATTTGAAACCTACGGTACCGATGTCGTGTTAATCTTCTATAATACATAAATAAATATTACACTTTTTAAAAAAGTTTTCTTAGTAGTCAAGCCCTCTGCTAAGGTTCTCTCACAAAAACCTTAAAGACACCCACACCCACATACGTAACAGCACACACACACACGTGTGTGTGTGTGTGTGTGTGTGTGTGTGTGTGTGTGTGTGTGTGTGTGTGTTCGTTCGTTCTCAGGTTGAACACTCGATCGTTGTTGGTCCGATACCAGGTTTTGTATGGGTGCTAGTCTAGCCTTAATGAAGACTTGTAATACAGCGAAACTGTCAAGGGGTCCTTATGTCTGACATCGAACAGTGTCGCCTGCTGCTACCTTAGTGCAATGCAAACCACTTTACAAATAAGCAAATAGAGAACTGCGCGATTTGTGGTCAATATTTGTATAAAGCATTGTTAGTTCTCATTAATATGTGGCTTGGTACTTAGAGCTACTGGCTACCAACTTGATGGTTCGATTCTGCGCTTGGGATGAAACAGTCTGTGGACGAGTACACCCCTCACACACACACACACACACACACACACACACACACATATATATATATATATATATATATATATATATATATATATATATATATATATATATATTAATTACTGTAATTATTTTTAATACCTACAGACACAAGTGTTTCATCATTTCGGGAATGATCAGGATTTCGTAATCTGGGCTATATTTAGTTCAATTCATTTTATGAGAAGGGAGTAAAAATAGACTGAGGTCCTTTATGAAAAATCAAAGTTTGGATTTTTCTGAAAATAAAGTTAGACATCAGTTAATAACTATTTTCTATTCCAAAATTTAAATGTACAAAATTTAATCCGTAGTCATTAACAAAAATGCAAATTCATCGTTAATATATATATATATATATATATATATATATATATATATATATATATATATATTCGCCCTCGTTTGTATGGTTTGCCTAAGACCCATGAAGAGGGGGTATCGTTGAGACCCATATTATGTATGATAGGGTCTTGTCAACATAAGCTAGCAAAATGGTTGACAATTATTTTAGAACCTGTTTTGGAACTTTATAGTTCATATTGTATGAAAGATTATTTCAGCTTTGCTAACTTTATACAAAATTATACTCATTCAGACAAATTCATGTGTTCCTTCGATATTTCCAGTCTTTTTACTTGTATCCCATTGTTAGAGACTATTAATATTTGTGCTGACGCTTTATATCGGAGTAAACTTCCGACTCCCCCAATGCCAGAAAATATTTTTGTAGAATTGATGAAATTCGCCACCATATCGGTAGAATTCAGTTTCAACGATATGTACAGACAGACAGATGGTGTGGCCATGGGCTCCCCATTGGGACCAGTGTTGACTAATATCTTTGTGGGTTTTCATGAAGAGGGTCTATTTTCTGGTTTATGCAAACCAGATATTTACTTTCGTTACGTTGACGACACTTTCTGCTTATTTGACAACGAAACGAATGTGGATGCTATTTTGTGTTCCTTAATAACGTTCATCCAGCCCTTAAGTTTACAGTAGACAAGGAAACGAATTCTACTCTTCCGTTTTTGGATGTTTTTGTGTCCAAGACATCCTCGCGTTTTCTTACTTCTGTTTATCGTAAACCAACTTTTACGGATCTCTATACGCGTTGGGACTCTTTTTGCCCTATAAACCAAAAATATAATTTAATCAAAACTTTAGCACATAGTGTTTTTGATATAGATGTACATAATAATACTTTGATAAGTATGCTTTAACTTAAATAGGGATGGTATAATAAAATTCTGGGGTCTGCGTTCGTGCCTGGCCTCCATAGAATGGAAATAGCCACAAGCTTTAATAAAGACTTTTACTAACTGTCTGCGTAAGTATACTTTGATAATTATGTTTCAGTTTGAAAAAATATGGTATAATAAAATTATGGGGTGTTCCTTCGCGCCTAACCTCCATAGAATGGAAATATGTCACAAAGTTTAACAATTTTTTTTTAATATAGATCCACAGAATATTGTGATAAGTGTTTCAGTGGGAACAGGTATGGCATAATAAATTATGGGTTTTGTCTATTTTATTTTTACTTTCATCATATTTTGCTTTGGTTTTGATATCTTTACAACCCTTCTTTTTCATAGCCTATCATACTTTCATAAATCAGAGTCCATTTTCTGTAGGCTCTTTTTGAACCCAGTCAACGACGGGTACTTTTGCTAGTATATATATATATATATATATATATATATATATATATATATATATATATATATGCGATTAAGAAATAAAAATAAAGTTAAAATAAATATATGTGTGTGTGGGGAACAGCTATTATTTCTAGAAATGCAGATAGATATCAAGTTTACGGGTGTGCGTCTGCGTGTCTGTATTTACCTTTGTCAGTGTCCCATATTATTCAGTAAGTTTTGCCGCTGTATGAGTCTTACAGGTTTGCATCTATCTATCGATCTATTTATCCATCACGGTTTAAAATTTTATCGATCGTCTTCCCGATTAATCGAGTTTTATTCACTTATATATTAACTCATATTTCAGTAGGACTTTTAACTGTCAAAAAGCTTACATTGGCATGATAATTGGTTAGCTTTGTTTCGTCTTTCTATCAGCTATTATTTTCTCGTTTTTTTCTCCGTGTCTACCTCGGTCTTTATCTCTCTATCTTCACCCCCCCATATATATATATATATATATATATATATATATATATATATATATATATATATATATATATATATATAACGTCTGAAACGCGTAAAAGCGATTTCAATGATTTAAAAACATTATTACAATGATCCAAACATAATTCTCAATGAAAAACCAAGACACGGAATAATAAAATAATGTTAAAAAAATACGCATTGTTGGTGACTACCCCCTTATTTAAATATACATCTTTCTTTCGTTGGAATTTCTTAACCCATTTTATATAAATATATATATATATATATATATATATATATATATATATATATATATATATATGGATGGTTAGGGGGTTACAGAAGCTCTTAAACATCGGTTCCGTCAGATAGTTTATATATGCAGCTTGTGATAGACTCTGAAAAAAAAGTCCAACACACACACACACACACACACACACACACACACACACACACACACACACACACACACATATATATATATATATATATATATATATATATATATATATATATATATATAATGATCTCCGTTGAATAAAGGTCTCTTCCAAACTCCCGTTATTTTTCTTCCTACAAACTTTAAACTTTTTATATATGGGAGTTAGATCTGTAGAACAGTTCAGTTTGGTGTTTAGCCGATAGATATAGTTGCTAAGCGGTCAAAATTAAAAGAAATAATGGACCTGTCAGGCATAAGTCGATTTAAAGTGCTCTTTTACGCATGCGCATGACACATTCATACGTAAAACAAGGTTAGTATTCAACTGCTCATATGCATATGGACATTGCTCTGAGGGTAACGAATAAGGCTGAAAAGTTATATGCTTTGTTTCAATTCTAGTTGATGGTACCAAGTCGTTTATTTTTATTATTTTTTTCCTTTTGAAACCACTACTATGTATTGCATATAATATAATAATCAATAGAGTATTGACTCTTTAATAATAAATACGGCATATGCATAAATTAAAATATCATTTTTAAGCGTATTTTACGACCGGGTTATGGCAAGCGACCATTATTATATACTGGGTACAAATTATAGATCAACTTATTTATGTTTTCCTTCTGCTAATGAAGTTATGGAGTGATAATTTTCTTTCTTACTTTCTCTTTGCCTTTCGACCTATTCCACAAATCCCAAAGCTCAATCATGAAATGTTTCAAGAAAAAAATACTCGATAAAACCCAAATCTCCAACTTCCACCCTACACCTCTACTACCATGTTTCCTTCTCCAACATCAGGTGTCTACATTCCAGCCTTCCAGAGGTCCAAACTCTATTACAGGAGATTAAAGCAGACCTATCCTTCCTAAGAGAAACTGGCATTGGACCAACTATTTCCTTAGATGAGTTCGTAGTTAAAGGATAAAAAATTCTTGATGAACCGACCCCTTTAAATAATCCAATCTACCAAATTCACATTACTAATGACTACTACAATATTATCCCATTGATTACTGTACAATCAATAGCCCTTATCCACGAGTGGCTTCCGATCCTTGATAAGTGGTGACCCCTATATAAAAAATTAAAATAATTAAAAAAAAAAAAAAGCTATCTTACATGCCTTCATTCATTCCGGATTTGATTTTCTTTTTTTCAGGTCAACCTCTTCTTTTATCATAGGATTCTCATCCTCCGTCGCTCATTCTGAGCCCTGGCCCACTTCTCTATTTTTAAAATCGATCATGTTCAATTATATACTCCCCACTCGCATGATGATTCTGAAAATCTCTTTACTCTTTATCGCTAGGCCCCATCAGCTCCACCCGGCTGACCTTCATGATCGTATTTTCTAGTACGATTTGAATTCTTTCAAATAACACACATACGCGCGTGCACGCACACAGGCACACACACACACACACACACACACACATACACACACACACATATAAAAACTTGAATTCCCACTGGAGAGAACTTGAATGCCTACTAGATACAATCATCGAATGTCTAAGCTTTCTCTGCACAGTGATTTTTCAGGACAAGCTGTCACGAGGATACGGTTTCCTACAAGTAAATCCTGACAAAATATTCAAAATCACACGTTATCTGCGGCCCGAATAAGATCTCCCCTGTATGGCTAACCCATACTGGCTCTCACGAGAAATGGTGCCCCTTCTCCAACTGATGTTACCTCAAGTACCAACAAGAAGCTGGATACTCCACTAGACTAGTTGATTTCTTGTTCTGAAATGCAGCAAAACCACGAGACCAATAAAAGCTATACTATAACATATTTAAATCGTCTGTTGAAGAGAGAGAAATTATGTTCACAACTTCTTCACTAACTCCGTGTGTGAAAAGTAAAGGATAACTGTCTTTCTATCTTTCACGTTTTCATAAGCGCTGTATTTACATCGAGTGTGTAACCCTTGTTTCACATTCTTTTGTGAGCATCAGAATTATTATTATTATTACTATTAGTAGTTGTAGTAGTAGTAGTAGGAGGAGGAGGAGGAGTACTACTATTAGTTGCAGTGCTATTATTATAATAAGTAATAGTCGTGTTGTTCTGATTAGTAGTATTGTTGTGATTAGTCGTATTAGTTTAACTAGGAGTGATGGTTTCTGACTATGTGTTTTACACGCATCATTACCAACGATTACAGGCTGGATGACGACAAGTCTTCTAAGATGTCTAGAACTTTTCTCTTTGCACTACAGCAATAGCCGTTCATCATTGAGTTCTCGTTTACAACGACCGTGGGTTTACTCAGGAACTTGAAAGACATTAAGTTGATTCAACTTTCCATTCTTCTCTGCCCCCCTCCAGTTTAGCTATTATAAAAATAGTAACAGCAGCAGTAAAAGTAGCAGTAGGAGAAGTAGTAGCGCTAGTAGTTATAATAGTATTTATTTTGTGGTTGTTTTTTTTTTTACTATGGGTTTTATGGAAGACTTAGGAGATTGAAAAAAAAAGCTAGTTACTTTATCTTTTTGTCAAATTGGCCATATATATATATATATATATATATATATATATATATATAATTATTTTCCACAGTCGACCCAACGTCGCAGCCCACAAGACCAAAGAAAGCTTACAAACCAGAAGTCTAAGACTCGAGTTTCGTCCTCATTTGGACTCATCAGTTATAGACATCCGCGCTGGAACTTGAAACCCGAACCTCTTGCATGCTAGGCGAGCACTCTACCAATTGAGCAAACGCGCCACACACACAAGAATGTCTCTTAACTTACAGAGATCAAGCAACCCGCTGCAGTTGGCAGAGTGCTCGCCTAGCATGCAAGAGTTTCGGGTTTCAAATCCTGAGCGCAGATGTGTCTAACTAATGAGCCCAAATAAGGGCGAAACTCAAGTCTTGGACTTTCGGATTGTTGGCTTTCTTTGTCTTGTGGGCTGCGACGTTGGTTCGGCTGTAGAAAATACTGATATATATTCTCTCACAATTTCTGAATATATATATATATATATATATATATATATATATATATATATATATATATATTCAGAAATATATATATATAATTGAACCTGTCTGTCTGTCTGTCTGAGGATCGGTTTATACACATACACATATATTAAATCTCCGAAACAGCTACAAGGTAGGCAGCTGATCATCTCTTTTTACTAATTAACAATTCTAGTTACAGTTTTCTTCTTTTTTTTTTTTTGTCCTCCTTATATATTTGAATTATCTTTTATAGTTGTAAACTTTTTAGAAGCCGGCTAATGCTAGTGCTAAGTTTATTTCTATTTAACAATTTTTAGTTAAGATTTTATTTTTTTTCTTTCGTATATAGTTAGAATACTTTTTTGTAATTCTAGACATTTTAGAATCGGATTATTCAAGTGATAAGTCTACGGTAGGTTAAGTTTTTTTTTTTCTGGGAATTTAAATTGCATTCTTTATTCGTATGTTTGCATTTTCTATGCGACAAAACTTTTTTAGACTATATATATATATATATATTGAGAGAGAGAGAGAGGGAGATAGATAGATAGATAGATAGATATATAGAGAGAGACAGAGAGTTAGAGAGAGAGAGAGAGAGAGAGAGAGAGAGCGCTATGTTCTTGTATTTCCAACTCGTCAGTGTTGCGAGACCGCCATCCTGACCACAGTGTCCGGCGGTCGAACACGAATACCACCAGTATTCACAAGTGTGAAATAAGCAAATTTACTCTCCATGCATATATATATATATATATATATATATATATATATATATATATATATATATATATATATATCAGTGGCTTTGTCTGTATCCCTGTCTGGCTGTCTGTATGTACTTATGTATGTCTGTCTGAGGATCGGTTTATACCAAATTCCTCATTTCAATGTTTACTCCACAGGCTTGAAGCCTGATATATAGGGTATTTTTACCTGTGTAACTAATTCGATTTGGTCTTTAGCGGATAAAATCTGCCGCTAAATTTTCAAAATCGGCCAAAATTTTGAACTTGGCAGGCATAAGTTGACTTAAGGTGATCTTGTACACATGCACAAATATACATGTATGCGTTATAGTTAATCTACTTTAAATTATTTTAGTTTCCTTATCTACACGACGAAACGGTAATAACTAAGGTTGGAGTGCTATTTTTTTTGTGTCCATTCTAACTGATTGGTACAATATAATATTCAATAGAATATTAGCTATATAATTATATTAGAAAACCTGCATAAATGAAAACATTATATTTTAGCTTATTTTAGGACCAGGCAACATGTAGCCTGTAGGCTTAGCAAATGGAGTAAAACGTTGAGTTCGACTCTACCGATCAGCAAGAATTGTTACCTCCTACACCGAGGATTGCTTAAGCATTAAACACTAATGTGTTCATGTAGAAATAAATAATTATTATTCAATTATAAATACCAAGCCACTTTAAGAATACTTAAGGATGGGCACTGTCTGTGAAATATATGAACTAAGAGACAGTCAACTATCGTTAACGCAAGGTTCACAACTTCCGTCGTTCAAACACTCTGGATTGTCTAATATTTGAACCCAAATTGTGCGTTTATTAGTTATTAATTTTCTGCCAATTGTTTGGTTGCCTGGAAGTAGAGGCTAAACAAATGGAGTCAAATGTGGTATCATGGCTGGGTTCGAATCTTCCGAACGGCAGGAAATGTTACGTTTTACACTGATGATTGCGTAAGCATTAAACACAAGTGTCTGTAGGTATTAAGGGATAATTATGATTTAATCATCTGTGTGTGTTTGTGTGTAAGTCTCTGTGTTTGTCTGTCTGTGTGTCTGTCTGTGTGGGGGCGAGTAATCAAAATCGGGAACTGGAAAAATCGGAACTTTTTAGGGTACTGGAATCAGAACATTTTTTGCCTTTTGTATTTGATTCTGTTTGAAGTAAAATCTTCCATTCCATATGATAATGATAAAATAATGAATAGCTATTGATTTTAAAATACTAGACAAACTAAAATCCATAGATCCTCCGCCAAAAGTTTATTTTTACGCCTGAGAAAAGTAACATGTGTTTTTACGGTAATCCTGAAAAAATAGCAACTTTATAGATAAGTATTTAGAGATTTATAAAGAATCTAAATCAGAATCGGTAATTGTATTGGAATCATGAATTCAGTACGAAATAGGTAATTATATCAAAACCATGGATAATAGTGGAATCGTCTTATCACTGATATATATATATATATATATATATATATATATATATATATATATATATATATATATAAATTGGTTAAAAGGGTAAATTATTCCCAACTCGCATTTAGGTAAAAATGCACTTTCTTAATTAATTGAATTAATTCAAAACATATCGCTAAAACCAAAACAAAACAACATCTAAGTAAATCGCGATACAGACAGTTGGCGAGATGGTCCAGGTGTAAGGGTTTAGGCTCATTACCGTTGGGTCCCGATTTCGAATCTCGCTAGATACAGCCATTCTGATGAGTCGTAGACGACGAAACACGTGACAGTGGATAATTATATTTTAAAAATAATATATATATATATATATATATATATATATATATATATATATATATATATATATATATATATAATGTTTATTTCGGTGCGTAAAGCGACCGTCAAATAAGACGAAGTACAAAATTGGAGCAAATTTTCATAAATTCATCATATATCAATTATATAACATGACAGCTAAATCACAATCCCATATTTGTATAGCCTAGGCTAGAGATTGCAACACCCGGTATCTCATGAAATATTGGTTTTCATAGAGTATTTTTTCATTTTAAGGGTTGTCGTATACGCCAAAATATACGGAATATATATTTTTTTCACAAAAATCAAGACAAAAAATATAAAATGAGAATATAATATTGTGTATTTTCATATGCGTTACAATTGTTTTTTAACTATTAGGACAATTTTAAATATTATATCATTTAAAAATGTTCTAGTACAGCTACTCTTCAGACGGCAAACTACACTAATTTATGCATATATGAATACATTCATAATCTTTATTTAAAGAGAACAATCAGTTGTTTGTATCTACCTCCACCCTACGCTTATGTTTTCGTTCTGTGTTTTTTTAATTCATTTTTTCGATAGCCTTTGCATTAAGTAATCATTCCATTTTCGTATTTATACTTTTTATTTGATATGTCAACCAATATTTTAATAATAATTTAATCTTCATATGTTTTTAATAATGTTTTTTTTCCTAAATTTATTTAATTGATTGCTTTATTTCTAAAACACTAATCTACGCCCTCAAATTCTAGTTTTAGCTCATATATTCCATATTTCAACCTCAACCTACAATAGTTTCGAATAAACTTTCTTTACATTTTACTCTCTAATAATTAATTTTGTTTAACATATTATTTCTTAAGAAGGAATTGTAATTGAAAGGTTAATTTTAATCGTATTAATTAAAATTAATTAAAATACATCCGCACTCCATACTGATTATGTCAATAATTTAAACTTTTAATTGATCTTTTCAATTCTTATCATTATTTAAGTATTTTATTTTAATTCTATTATTCATTGTTCTTCTATATCATCCGTAATAGCTTTACGTTTTAAGACAGATAACTCTGCTTTGTAAATTTTTACCAATTCATCAATTTATCGAAATTCCAGGCATTCATATTTTAATTTTTACTTTATTTATTAATCAGTTTTATTTAATTTGAAACTCATAGTTCTAACATTATTGTTTTATAACAATTTTAGTTTAATTTCTCACTTAGTTTTTTTTTAACTTGATATTTTAATTAAATTTATTTTAATCCATCCTAATGTGTTTTTCTCTATATATTGCAGTTACTTAATGCTACATATTGACCCCCATTTTTGTGTTATTGGAATTACTCCCGTATTATTTTATTATCCATACTGATTATCAAAATTAAAATTATTTCTCTTTCCTCTTTTTAAGTTATAATTATTCTAGTTTCTATATGTTAAGTTGATGATCAAATAATTTATTTACAATTTAGAAAAGTACTTAAACAATCATTGAACATTTTATATCTATATCATTAATTGCTAGATGAAAGATAATGTTTTTAAATTGCAACAAAATGTGCATTACATAAAATAAATCCAAGGTAATTTTTTGATTCAATTTAAATAAAATTTTGATACGCTACTTTGTATAATTTATAAAAGTGCACTTTTAAGATAAATAAATTTCAAAATGAATCTTTTACATTTAGTTTTAAAGTCTATAGTAAAATCATTTTCATGCCCTGGATGAAATGGTTTTCTAACTTGTATCTTATCTTTTTAAGATTATATTTTTAAACTCTCCTTCTCTCTATCTCAGTTTGTATTTCTCCCCACACCACAACTCATTTTTGCAACCCCTCTTTGTATTATTACAGGTCTGAATATTCTCTGTTTCAGTTTGTATTTCTCCTCACACCACAACTCATTTTTTGCAATCCCCTCTGCGTAATACAGGTTTGAATAATGAAACAATCTGATTTTTTTAACAAAAACTTTAAAACTTTTTCAGAATAAAAATCTTTAAAAGTTAATAAGGAACATATTTCATATAGGTTTCATTAACAAATATTAAGTACATAGCGAGAAAAATAGAGATGAAAATTTCAAAAGGATAGTATAACTGGTTACTGTCAATAGTAGACCTCGCCAGCGAAAGTCTTTGTTATTATTATTATTATTATTATTATTATTATTATTATTATTATTATTTAAAACATTTTGTGTCCTGCTCTTTCGCGCGAGGACTAATTTATTACTCCATTTTAAAGTCTTAGTATTAAATTTTACATTTTCTTTCTACAGTTACATTTCACTCTCAACTTTAGAATTTAATATGTGATATGCGTCAAGTAAGCATAGGTTACATCTTTTTTATTTACTCGGTTTATACTTTCTAGGTTTATCTACTATTTACCATTTTAATTGGAATTCCTTTTTTATTTTTACCTTGTTCCTGAACCACATCACCTTATGCAGTTGTGTTTCTCTTCTTATTTGTAGTATTTCTTTTTGTTCTATCCTTATTTCTATCATAATCCTCATGCCGATTTGGTTTATTCCCTGGTTAAAGTTCAAATGGTGCACCATGGTTTCGGTACCTGTCCTTAAAAAATCATTCACTTCCTCCGAGCGATTTCTTTTTACTATTATCCACCTGAACTTCACATTTGTATACAATTTTAGAAATCAAGTAATTGCCCTCCAAAGGACATTTGTTAGGCATTCTACAATTACATTTATCTCCAATTCTAGTTCGTTTGATCCCATCCTATTATTATTCACTATTTTGTTTATTATTATAATCTATTATATTACTAGCTAGATTGATATCGGATGAGAATGAAAGTTTTACTGTGTTCTTATAAATTATTTTACTTAATCTATTTTTAGGGGAGAAGTTCTTATTAATTATTTTGTAAAACTAGCTAGAGATATTATTCACTATATGTTCGCTGAACGGAGAGTTAAACCAGCCTTGTATTTTACGTCTATTTTTCTTATTCTTAATAGTATTATTACTACTATTTCATGTTTTTTTATTCTCCTTATTATTTTTATTATTTTTTATTTATTTTTACTTATAGTGCTACGTTATATGGTGTTGTGTAGTTTGTTCTGCTAATTTTATTATCCACCACTTTTATGTATTTGATTTTTCCTTGATATCCTGATTTAATTAAAGCTTCATATAATAATACTTATTTTTATCAAATATAATCTCATTTTGTGATAACTTAGATATTCTTTTTGATATACTAGGGATAATTGCTTTTTTCATACTCTCAGGATGATTAGATTCATAATCTGTGTAAAATAGTGTTGTGTTCAATTTGTGAAACGGTTAATAAATATTGCCATTGAGATTTAAAGTTACATCTACAAAATCACTATTTTACAATTGCAGTCTAGTGCTATTTCTAAGTTAAGTACATTGAAAAATAGTTTAATTTCCTTTCTAGTTCTTTTTTCTAAAATTCGACCACTTAAATTAACTAAAAACAATGCAACATCTCCATATCGTTCTCCATTTAAGCCTTATATATTTTTTAATCCCCTTTAGTATGTACAAACATACTAAGTCAATTACCTACGCAGAGCCCGGAGAGCCTATCATCACATCAAATTGGTTTTCTCTTTCCTTCTTTGTCCATAATTTTTTATCGTATCTAATTAAGTTTTTCTCACTACTTTTATAATCTCTATTTTTTATCTAGTAACATCTGTTTTACTTTCTGCTGATTTTGTTGCTTTCTTAAATAGTTCAGGATATAGATGGATAACCTGAGTCGATATCAAATATAATGAATTTACTGTTTTGGTATTTAGGGATTTTCTGGTACTAATCTATCATCACCCCAGAAGAAATTATGAATGTATTCATATATCTATGAATAGTGTATTTTTTGTCTGAAGAGTAGCTGTTCTGAAATATTTTTGAATGATATAATATTTAAAATTGTCCTAATTGTTATGAAACAATTGGAACTCATATGAAAATACATAATATAGTTTTCTCATTTTATATTTTGTTGTCTTATGTTTTGTGAAAATATTATATGCATGCTCGACTATGAAGACTCATAATAATGAAGCTTAAATGATTGAGTCAATTGATTTTACTCTGATTTCATTGATTTCATTGGCATGTGAACGTTACCGGAATTGAAATATATTAAAATTCTGGTTAAAAAATATAAATAAGGAATATATATATATATGTGTGTGTGTGTGTGTGTGTGTGTGTGTATATATGTATATATATATATATATATATATATATATATATATATATATATATATATATATATATATATGGCCATCCACATAAGTACTGTTTCGCTGTATCACACCTCATTAATGCGGATAGGCTAGCACCCATTCTTAACCAAAGATTGAACCTACAACAATCTAGGTGATAGTCCGCAGTTTTAACCTCTGGCCTATGGGATCGATGATGGTAAACGACCTCGTCAAATGCTTGTTTACGTAGACATCTACCAACCACTGTTACAGTACTTGGCCTACTTACCTATTTACAAACAGAGAGTTTTGCATTAATATATATATATATATATATATATATATATATAAAGAGAGAGGAAGAGTAAGAGATAGAGAGAGTGAGGGAGAGGAGGATAGTATGTTTGCCGGTGTACGTGGGAGAGAGAGAGAGAGTGAGGGGAGAATGAGAGTGATGCAATTAAATTTATCGAACTTATCGAAGAAAAACCAGTGCTTTCTTACTTCTCTAAACCCTGTTTTGTTTTTAATCCAATGGATATCAAATCTAACTGATTATTGAGGTGATGTGGATGCGTTGCACTATCACAACCTCAACTGAAGAATCGGTTACATTTGGTATATTTCGCCCTCAGTCGAAGGCATCTGGAATTTCAAACCAAATTTCGCTCTTTTCTTGTGTGACGTTTAAAGTAGAAAATATAAGCACTGACTGTCATCTAGGCGGCCAAACAATGTCGCAGCATACACATGGAGAAGGATGTTTATTCAATTATGTTTCACTTTTTATTTTTACCAATCCTTTAATTTATAAATATCCATGTAAATAATACAGAGCATATGCAAATAAATGACAAATGTCGAAATTTCAAATATCAAGATGTTGACCATCTTACAGTTTATTTCTTTGAGTACGCTTAAACGCACAATTTTTACACTTATATGTATATGTGTGGATGTGTATGTATGTATGTACGTGCGTGTGTGTGTGTGTGTGTGTGTGTGTGTGTGTTAGAAAGTTCTGATTAACATTATACGATAAATCTGCACGCCGAATAAGCATCCTAGATGAAAAACTACGCTGTTTTCTTCAGCTTTACTTATATTTATGAACGGCTTACCGGATCTCGTCAACCATATTTCCATATGGAAATGCAAATTCCATGTCACCTAAAATATCTTACCTAACTAATTTCACCTTTGGATCCTCATGAAATTGTTTTGTCTTGCTATAGGGATATATTTTTTTTTTTCAAATGAATCTCTAGACAAAGAAACAGACAGACAGACAGACAGACATACATAGAGACGTGCACAACACATATTTTTCTACTTTTCCGTTCCGAAAGCAGGAAAGTGTGCATTCGTCTGAATCAACATGGTATGCGACTTGTTTTTTTTTTGTTTTTTGTTTTTTGTTTTGTTTTTGATTTTTGCTTTTTTTTTTACTTTTGCTTTTTTGCATCGCTTTCAGTTATTTCAGATACTGTCGTTAGATATCGCATTCATT
Organism: Euprymna scolopes; assembly: GCF_053919585.1. NCBI lineage: Eukaryota > Metazoa > Mollusca > Cephalopoda > Sepiida > Sepiolidae > Euprymna > Euprymna scolopes. Next base: position 107,802,876 of record NC_136489.1, on the reverse strand, counting down.
GAAGGTTGTCAACATCTGTAGTGGGAGTAGTGCTACGGCACCGTCACGATGCGAAATTAGCACGACAGGTTCACCCTCCTCATGCCCCTCACCCATGGCCAGTTATATTGATTAACATCAGCAGCCAGTTTCCGACATCACACGGAAATTAACATGTTCAAAGATATTCTTGTAAATAATACTTGTTTATCCATCAATTCCGAAAAAACAATTTTTTTTGCTCTCTTGTTTGTCAAGCAAGAACACTCATAACTCGCCCCCACTCTCTCTCTCTCTCTCTCTCTCTCTCTCTCTCTCTCTCTCTCTCTCTCTCTCACTCTATTTTTTTTTTTAAATCAGGATCAAGGATAGGTATCTGTTTTGTCCCAAGTCGAAAAAAGATAAATCCTCATAGGCTCCTTATTTAAATGCTTGATTTCAATTTACTTTTCTAATTTTCTGATGATTTCGTTTTAGATGGGAATGGGTCATCCTACCTGATGCCAGATATGCACGCGATTTCTCATACATCCCAACCGACAGATCGTTTTAAAGATTTTAATTTTCAATTGTTTTTATATCTCTGTTGCACTTGGTTCATCGGATATATTTGCTAAGTAGTTTTGTACTTATTTTCATGAGTCTGGCTGTTTCTACTGTCATGATAGAAATTGTCGCTAGAATTCAGTTTCGTTTCTTCTCACACAAAAACAAACGCGATATTTCGTTATATTTCCCTTCCTCAACGCAATGTCAGTATGTTCACTAAATTCACTTATTTCATGAGATGCATTCCTTCACTTAGAAAAGGATTTATGTGAAGTTATTTTTCTCTATTCCACGACGGTATGATGCCACACAAATATCAGAAAGTCAGATTTGAATTGTTACTGCTCTAGATGAAAAACACTTTGGCCGGAAAAGATGTCTGGTAAGTCCCGTCGGTAGTTCTTGGTAAGGGTGCTTTAGGCGATTAGCAATAAAATAAACCCATTTCTAAAAGAAAGAAGGCAATGCGTGAGAGCGCAAACCTCCTAGAACTGCACAGGGACAGAAATATACCTCAGATTTCAAGGAATAAACCGTCGCAGAATAGACTAGATTCTGTTGTCTTTGATGCGTAGGGAAAACCCCGTACACGCACAATCCCTCGAATTCTCTGCATTTTCCTTCGTCTCTTTTTCACCCTCTACATTGCTCGTTTTTTCTCCTTCCCGCTTCATACATATGTATACGAGAATACACACACACACACACACACACACACACACACACACACACACATATATATATGTACACATACACATATATATATATATATTATAATTCCAAGACCAAGAGATGTATTAATAAGTAGTTCACACTCAATATATTTTATGCGTACCTCTTGCGAAGTAAGTCTTACACGTGTTTCTGTTTCATTTAATAGCAGAACCCCACCAAAAATTCATCAGAAACCGATGCATATTGCTCATATATATTGTGTGTGCCTATACACTCTGCAATAAGAATGTGTTACTATTTTTATGTTTTCGTGAACTTTGTATATCTCCATTTCATTTTATCAACAACGTTTCGTCACCAAATCGATTTTATTTCCAAGGAAAAGGCCTTTGCAACTGTATTCTGAGGAATATATATCCGCTTCTGGCAAATTTTTGGTGGGGTTACATGGATGATGTAAAAAAATCGTTAATTTACTAGCCACAGAGCAGCAGCCGAATAGCCTAATGATGAGAAGCCTTGACTGTCTTGTGGGTGGTCGTGTTTTGATTCTGGCTTAAGGTAGTTTCCTGTCTAGCCGCACTGATGAACTGTGATACAACGAAACAGTACCCATGTGGATGAGGATATACGATTCCTTTGTTGGAAAGTTGCAGTATGTTTCGGCTATAATAAAATGTAACACGATATATATATATATATATATATATATATATATATATATATATATATATATATATATATAGTCATCCACATACAGTACTGTTTCGCTGTTTCACAGCTCATCAATGCGGTTAGATAAGCAATTACCTCAAGCCAGGCTCAAAACCCGACCGCCCAGAGACTGTCGGATCTTGTAACCGTTGCGCTATTCGGCTGCTAGTCAAGCCCTCTCTCGAGTTCTGCCAGCGATATTTTTGTTCCAGCAAAATCAATATTTGATTCTGGTCCGCCAATTTTTTTGTTGGAAAGTTCCAAGCATGTTTCGAAGACAATAAAATGCAAAAGGATTACATTTCTCGCAGAAAATGACAGGTCGAAATAATTTTCACAAAGATGGCGTCTTAAAATATGAACGTAATTCTGTATTAATCACTAAAGAATGTCTTCCTATTGTTTTGAACAAAATATAATAGGAAATCGACATATTAAAAAAACAAAACAAAACAACACCCACAAAACAAACACAACTTTCAAGTAAAAAATAATACGAGGTAACACCAGCGACGGAGAACTAGTAAAAAGTATATGAATATAATTAATGATACAATTTTTAATGCAGTAATATTTTCGCTCTTCTTTTAGCACAGGAATAGAGAGTTGGAAATCATTTTTTATCTCGCTAGATCTAGCAACGCTGATGAGTCCTATATGATGAAACACGTGTTCGTGTACAACTATCTTTTATAACCATATACTCTTCCACGTAGCGACATTAAATTGGTGAAGAGAACAATGATTTCTACCAAACATTTGGGTTTTTATTTTAAAAAAAAAAAAAGAATTAAATACATGCCCGTTTCACAAAATATACTTTAATAAATGTCGACACGCACTGTGCATTTCACCTCAAACA